>NC_142929.1:179677746-179690246 GCF_046866305.1 Octopus bimaculoides | reverse complement strand
CTTTCTCTTTCAACCTTTCGAGCTCGATAAATTAAGTACCAGTGGAGTACTGGGTTGATGCAATCAACTTAACCCTTCCCTCAAAATTTCAGGCCTTATGCATTTAGTAGAAAAGATTATTTAACCTCAGTTCAACGCTGTGAACCACTTGTATGTTTAGTAGGTGGTGGAGGTGGTGCATAGAGCAATATTAACCGGTAGAAAGCACGTGCTTAGGGCATCAAGGTAAGAGGTGCACCGCAGAAATGCCAAATAGTTTACGGCACAAAAGAAATCACTTTAAACCTGATAAAATGATATTCGTAGTGGTTTATATGATCGGATATGTAATTTCGAAGTGTTCATGTTGTCATAGTTAGGATCTGATCAATGACTTTGCAATTAGAAAATGTAGGAGAAAATTTTTCAGATACACATCAAGTGGAAGTATGCAAAAATAAACGTTATTTTCTATCTTACTGTTAGTGTTGTTTCACTTTGAAAAATAAAAAATATTAATTTATGGTTTATTATTGCTTGTATTTTGAATTACATATATATGGGCGAAGTTATACCGTTTACTGGATTTATTTTATGATTATTTGAAAGAAAAATTAAACAAAACACAACGAAGACTAATTCTTTTTTTTCTAGCCATTCTTTTTATAGCTATTCTTTTCTTTGAGAACCGTGCTCGCAGCATTTCATTAATACATATGTACTACATTTCTTAGCCAGTATGAATCATTCTTCGTTATCAGCATTCAGTGGTGATGTAAGAGTTTGGTTCGCGCAAATAGAGTCATACTTTGCTGCGAACAATATTAACACGGAGCAGCAACAGTTAAACATTTTATTGAGCGCTATTTCTGCTTCATTGACTATTTATTTGAAGGGTCTCATAGGGACCCACCTAAGGATGCGTCTTACTCCTCTATAAAGAGCGAAGTTCTCCGCAGGACGTCTCTCTCTCAGCGGAGAAATGCTTTCGTACGTTAGTCAATGTGGAACACTTTGGTGACCAGACACCAACCTAACTCCTTCGCAGGATGCGGGAACTTACTAAGGATCATCTGGGGACAACGCCATGATTAAACAACCATTCTTCTCCCATTTGCCATCAAACGTGCAGGCCATCCTCGCCCCAATGATGGAAGTCAGTTCCGTAGATGAGTTGGCTTCTTCGGCCGATAAAATATTAGAATATACTCGCAACAGAGTTGCTGGCGACACAAATGCTCCTGTTTCTCCTTCTCCAGTAGCAGCTGCCTCGTTGGATCCCGGATTGGTGCAAGCGGCGACTCTATAGGCCATTCTAGAGTTAACTAGACAGGTTGAAACTATTACATGTTGCGCAGAATTCCTCCCAGAGACTCATCGGTGAATTATATTTGAAGCTTTGCACAGTCTTTCACACCCTGAACCTTAGCCTCAGTAAAGCTCATAACAGCTAGATACTTCTGGCCAAATACGAGCCGCGACATTACTGAATGGACCCGAACTTGCCTCCAATGCCAGAAGTCGAAGGTGTATAAGCACATCCGTGCACCACTTGGCACCTGATGCATGCTTCCGCCACATTCATATTGATCTCGTGGGACTCTGGCCTGTCAGAGCTGCACTGACCGGTTCACTCACTGACTCGAAACCATTCCTTTAATTAATATCTCTGCTGAATCTGTAGCGCGATCCTTGGTATCAGGATGGATATCGTGTTACGGTGTCCCTACCATTATTACGACAGATGGTGGTAGACAATTCGAATCTCACCATTTTTCGGAATTCACAAAAATCATCGGTGCGTACTACCAGTTATCATCCTGCATCAAATGGAATGGTGGAGCGCTTCCATCGCCAGTTGAACGCAGCATTTCGTACCTACCCAGATACTCAACGCTGAAGCGAATACCTCCCTAGAGTACTCCTCAGTATTCGAACTGCGTTCAAGGAACTGTTGTATGGTGCTCCGTTGTCTATGTCGGGGCAGATGCTCGCCCCAGTCGACCTGTCTATTCAGGATCCGGCGCTTTACGTGAACCACCTCCGTTCATATTTTCAGGACCTGCCACCAATGAGTACATGACATCAAACTGTAAAACCTGCGGTCCCAAGGGACATTGCCTTGTGGACCGACGTTTTTTGTCAGAAGTCCTCTCACCCCACCTTACACTGGACCTTATCGTGTGCTGGCACGCACCGACAAACATTTCACAATTGAGCATAATGGTTCTAGAGATACTGTCTCTGTTGATAGATAAAAGAGGGCCAACACGGATGCTGATATCCCGGAGCCATATATACCCTATACACATACCGCACCACACACATATACACCCCTACACATACTGCTCCACAAACAGATACCCCACATTCACCAAGATACGTTACAACAACTGGCAGCGGTCCATTGGTCCGAAAGACTTTGTGAAGATGTCTGTAAATGAACTGGGCATGAGTGCCTTTAATCGTCTTTTTGCATGCTTGTTTTTGCTTAATATATTCATTCTTCTTTTCTTGCACTTGTTTGTATCGACTTACAATCTGACGTGGGGTGGATATGTGGGGGATCATGTAGAGAGGTCACGTTTCAAGGTTTCCCTCTGAATCCTACATACATACGCTCACTTTGCTCAGCAATTGTCAACAATCCAAATAAAATTTCTATGCTCCATTAACAAACACGCCTTCTAACATTTATTTCTACATGCACTTCATTCCACGTTATATTGTGACATTGTTACATTCGAACACGTTACATCCAACAGCGTTACAATCTCTTTAACATTATCGATGGAGTAAAAAATGCAACATGCATGGGAAACTGCTGGTTCATCATAAGAAATTTTCCAAGCCTGTGCAGATTCATAGTCTCCCGTGACGGATGTCTGGAAAGTGTATCAAGGACTACATTATCCAGTAATGTTTTCCTTTCTTATAAATAATGTTTTTCTTTCTTATAAATTATGTTTTCCTTTCTTTAAGAATGTAGCATGTAATACTTGCTTGCTATTTCCTGTAGACTGAACGACTATATAAAAGCTCTTTCTCTGGTGCTGTTCATGTAATTGTCATAAATTACTTTTTTAGTTGACATAGTTTCAATATTGGATGGGGGAGTGCAACGTCAGAAAAAATCTTTTGTAGAGTAGCGTTACGTGATGTAGGGACGTTCGTTAATGAAGCGTTTTAAAGAGTGCTGCTGTTGTTGATGATATTGTTTTGTCATAGATCAACACTGATCGAATTGATCTACGACTAAAGACGTTCTATACCTGACCATATCATCATCTGTTCAGAGTTAGTGAATCTAGGATTACATTTTCCAGTGCTCCCCTTTTTGGGGACTGAAGGGCACGAGTTAAGAAAATGCATATAATTTCTAGCAAGTGGAGCAGCTAGGTAGGGGTCCACTTGCCTACGAAAAATCCATTTTGGTTTTTCGTCGCTAAACAATATATTATATCGTCAGTATTTGTGTAAAACAACTATAGTTTGGTATACAACAACAAAGCTCTTTTCCTTTTATTCACTTTTTCTGTATTTCATGCCCCACCACCTAAGCAATTGTAAATATGTACTTTTTTCTTTTTTTTTTTACTGCAGCCAACGAAGAACCTTGCATGTGATCGCCCAACCTTTTAGAAACAGTAGTCGCATATCCTTTAAATCACACTCGACCAATTTAAAAAGAGGAAGGATGCATTAGAAAATATATTCTTAAAGATACAAGATGAGACGGTCACAAATAGGATGCTTTTGGTCATGTGTCTGCCTTATCAATATTGACTTGTAGCACAACAAAATCAAGAAGAGTGAAAAGTAGAAGCAGTAGGAGTAAAAGGCTTAACATGTGATTTTACTGTTTTATACATTATAAGAAACAGTTTGAAATACAAAAATAGAAACACGCCTGCTGGTGGGATTCTTGTCACTTATCCATCTTTCATCGATTGCCGGGCGAAGTGGTTATCAAATACCCTACAAAAGGTTTCAATGGTTTAATGTTTTCGAAGTAGAACCATAGTTTAAATGGAATGTGAATTACTCTACCAAACTTAACCAAGGCACAGACATCATGGCCAAGTTCTTCCCTGAAGTATAATATCAATTCGAATAAACACCATTCAGTCATCAATTCGAATTGAGGAACTATTTGGGCAACCACAGTTGCATTACAATACAGAATGCCTGTCATTCCATTAATTGGTGTCTTATAATATCTAATATCATTTGTATTAAATCTAAGCAGGTTAATTAATCATTCGATAAGATTACTTGGCTAACTCACCGGAAAATTTAAAAAAAATTCCGATATAATTATTAAATCCTTCTTAACCAACAGGCATACTGTTCAGCAAATAAAACAAAAACAAGAATAAAAAACGCAACAAAAAACAAAACAAGAACCAAACAAACCGGATCCATCCGTTAAAGAAACTCAACTTCCGATGAGATACCACCAGATTCTACAGCCCCCGCTATATACATTTCCCTTCTTTCACCAACTTATATGTTTAATGGCTCGAAAAGAATAAAGAAAAATCTTTAAGCCTTTAACATTCAAATTATTCTATCGAATGTTGTGCTTTTACATTGTTTTGAATTAATCACGCAGCTTCAAGATTTTGATGATGTTTTTATTTTTAGAATGACATTGCAGGGTAGCTGTGAGAGGCTGGATATGGCTGGTTAGAATACTGAAGAGTTACACCTTGAAACCTTAAATTATTCTTTGTGTCAATGAATAGCAGATCGCATTTCTCATTAAAAAAAAAAAAAAGAGTTTTACATGAAATGCAGTCCATACCTCGTCCTTCTTCAGAACCGCAAAGCTCTGTAAGTTCCTATGCATGCTTTTATTTTATTTTGATATTATGTCTTTTATTTTTCAAGCTGAATGCCAATTTTTACAAACCTGGGACTGACTGCAAAGTCTACGGATGCTAACGACGACGACGACCACCACCACCACCACTACCACCACCAGAAGTAGAAGCACCACCACTACAATATAAGCAGTTAAACAAGTGTCACTATATACAATGTAGGAAGGGGAAAAAATCTAATTAATTAATATGTGGTCAGGAGAAAAACGTATTAGTTCAGTGACTAATGTTATTTTAACAACTATGCTTATCTATATAAACATTTGTCACACTCTCAATGAAGGTTACAGTAACCGGATTAACCCGTAGAAAAGTATGAAGCCATCGCTTTGGTGTTCTAATTCTCCCCTCACGTTACACACATAAATACACACCCACAAAGGAACATCTATCTCTGACCCATAATTCCTCACAACTTTTCCACCTCTCTTTCTCTCTCCCCACCAATATATGTGTGTATGCGCATGTGCACACACACACACAATTAACAGTGTTTGGTGCTATAAAGCGAAGAGAGGAGAAATTAGTAAGAGAGAAGAGAATAACTGCGCATCGGAAATCACTATACATAAAATCAAAATGGTATTAGTTTGACATGCAAAGCAGTTAATAATGAGTTTTTGGCCATCCAGGGAAATAAATAAGCACCTCACATACAACAAATAAGTAAACAAACAAACAAATGAATAAAGTAGAAATATATGTCTAAAAATGGTCTCAACATCGACAACAAAAAAATCAAACATTTTCTCTCAACAACAAAATGAGTCCCAAATCCTTCTCTCAGAAATACTTTCGTATGTTTTAAGAGAAAAAAGCAAAAACTAAATCGTTTAATCTGAACCAATCCCACACCCTAAAAAGCTACAATAAACACAGCAATATAAAAGGAAGACGAAGCAGAAAGAACAGGTTTTTGTAAATTCCTACAAATTAGATAGATTTGATGCCAGATGGCAACCAATATGAAGGTGATGTAGAATAATATTTATATGTATGTATGTATGTATGTATGAATGTGTGCGTATATATATATATGTATATATGTGTGTGCGTGTGTGTGTGATACATATGTACTTATGCGTGTGCGTGTGTGTTTATATGTGTATGTTTATGTGTGTAATATATGTTTGGATACATACATGTGTATATATATATATATATATATGTGTGTGTGTGTGTGTGTGTGTTATTTCTTTACTACCCACAAGGGGCTACACGCAGAGGGGACAAACAAGGACAGACAAACGGATTAAGTCGATTATATCTACCCCAGTGCGTAACTGGTACTTATTTAATCGACCCCGAAAGGATGAAAGGCAAAGTCGACCTCGGCGGAATTTGAACTCAGAACGTAGTGGCAGACGAAATACCGCTAAGCATTTCGCCCGGCGTGCTAACGTTTATGCCAGTCGCCGCCTTTTATATTTATATATATATATATATATATATATATATATATATATATATATATATATATGTGTGTGTGTGTGTGTGTGTGTGTGTGTGTGTGTGTGTGTGTGTGTGTGTGTGTGTTTGTGTGTGTGCGTGTGTGTGTATACACACGCGCATGCACACACACACGCACACACATTATTGAGCATCACAAAAACGACCGCAACAGATTGTACACGGTGGGCCAACTCCGTGTCCAAGCTACTATCATCAGAAATATTACTACCCAAATATGTAGATTCCTTCACTAAATTTAGAGACTGATTACTGAACATGATGTTTCGAGGTTCATCTTCAAGTATTCCAGCTTTACATTGATTCACATTTATTAATAGGCTGAAAGCTGTCACTGTACTTCCAAATTTTGAGCAATTTTATGGATATCTCTTAGGACGCCTGCAAATTTCACATATCTAGGTAGTTCTTAGTGGATCTTAACTGTTGAGTTGTCCGGAAAGTTCGTGCCAATTTATAGTAGCTTACCTTTCGACTTATTTTAAAACATGGTTGAGTCCATAGGATTTCACCACTATTTAGAGCACAGTTTAAGCTATCTTTTCGTGGAAGAAGGTTTATGTTCCTATAACCTGTGTTAATTCTGTAACCCTTTAAAATGGAAGATAAGAAAGTTCATTTTCAGCACTTGATGTTTTCTTTTTCCGTAAAGGGAAAAATGCCTCACAAGCAACCAAAGAAATATGTGCAGTTTATGCTGATGTTTCTTTATCCGAAAGAACTGTACGGGAGTTGTTCGCAAGGTTCCGAGCTGGAGATTGTAGCCTTATTGATAAAGAGCGATCAGGTAGACCATCCACTACAGATGATGACCAAATCAAGTCATTAATTGAGAATAACCCACATTGCACAACCCGAGAATTGGCAGAAAGCCTCAACCTATCAAAATCCGTCGTTCATGAGCACCTGGTAAAGCTTGGGTACACAAATCGCTACGATCGTTGGGTACCACATGAGTTGAGTGAAAAGAACCTTTTGGATCGCATTTCCATCTGTGATTCACTTTATAAACGGAATGAAAACGCGCCTTTTTAAAGCAAATTGTGACAGCTGATGAGAAATGGATTATCTACCGAAATGTTCAGAGAAAGCGACATGAGCCACCCTTAGCCACTCCAAAAGCGGGTCTTCACCCTAAAAAAGTCTTGCTTTGTGTCTGGTGAGATTGGAAAGGTATTCTGTACTATGAGCTTCTGCCAAGTAACCAGACAATTAATTCTGAGAAATACTGCTCACAGCTGGACGAGTTGAAAGCAGCAATTCAAGAGAAACGTCCAGAATTGGCCAACATAAAGGGTGTTGTTTTCCAACATGATAATGCAAGACCGCACGTTTCTTTGGGAACCAGACAAAAATTACTGTAGCTGGGCTGAGATGTGTTATCCCGCCCTCCATATTCACCAGATATTGCTCCTTCGGATTTACTTTAAAAGTCGGCACGAACTTTCCGGACAACCCAATAGATAGGTTCAGCAACTTACCATCTACTCCTGTGCAGATATGCACACCTCTGAGCAGTGAACTCGCTCATAGTTTTAAAATGTCACGACCATGCGTTGGAACAAGTACACAGTCCTGGTTTACTTCACAGATAACTGGGAGGAGGAAGAGCCTTTGTCCACGGGAGATATTCTATCAGACAAAAAATCCTTGAGCTACCTGGTAATTTCCATAAATTTGGCAGGGCACCCATGTATATTTTTGTAGTGCTCACAGTTCCTACGCTTTTTCAAACCCTTCATAAAAGTTGTTGAAAACGATGTAAAGTGCGACTTACTGTTCGACAACCTTTCCTTGAACCTCAAAAAATGAATAAATACACACACACACACACACACACACACACACACACACACACACAGTAATAAAAATAATCCTACGCGCGTTTCCATAAATCATGTGTCTCTTAATATCACAGTCCGTATTCCTGGGATGATTATAGTGTCGTCCAGGGGTAGGGAAACTTTTTAGTGCGGCGGGCAAAAATCTTGCAAAAAAAAAAAAGATGGTCCGCGGGCAGATCACAAGTTCTACCTCTTATATCTGTGTAAATCATGTATATAACTATGTATAATTCAATATACATTAATAAAGGTAAGTTTAACACATTAAATTAACATGTAACATCTTCATTAACGCCGCCACTGAATTTAGGACGTTTATATTACTTATGAGGTATTCTATATTTTTCAGCTAGTGTGTAGTCGGGTCTCAAGGGGGTGGTACAAACCTAGCAATATGTGTTTTATAGTGAAAACAAAATTTCCATTCAAATGGCAATTACCGGGCAATTTTCTGTTCGAGTCTAACCGTTTTAAATCGCAGTGCAAACGCTACTTATGTCGCAAAGAGGCATATGGTGAGTTGTGTGAATTTTATAATTGAAAAATTGACTATATTTTGGTTATTCGAATGTCCCAGCCTGCGGGTGCAATAAGATGGGCCCGCGGGCGGGTGTTTCCCCATTCCTGGTGTACTCCATAATTTCAGTGGGCATCGAGTAGATCATCATCATGGATTCAATTCTTCGGGCGATATAGCATTAATGGATGTTTACCAGGGGGTTGTTTATCCCTTTTGTCTAGTGCAAAGGTTGGTTGAGTTACACACACACACACACACACACACACACACACACACACACACACACACACACACACACACACACACACACACACATACATGTATATATATAGTTGGAATTTACAAAAAAAAACCAAAACAAAAGACGAAGACGGGTGTGTAAACAACAAACAGATGTATTAGTTTAGCGCTCGGGATGTGAGAAAGTCTTTTACGTTTCTAGCCTACGCTCTTCAGCAGAGAGGAACACAGAAAATTCAAACCATGTTCTGTTGGAGGGGATGCTGAAGTTTGTTCAAAAGCTTCGTAGTGCAGTCTTGCTTCTTGTCCTTGATGGCTTGGGATAAAATTTGGCCCTTTCTCTACTTGTAGGAGGAATACCGAATGCATTCATGCACTACCTGCCTGATAAGAACCTCAGACGACACTCCCATGTCCATGAAGATGGACCTGATTGACTTGGAGGGATTGTTATCAATCATGGCCCGTATCTCACCAACAATTTCAGGAGTTCTTAGTTCTTTTCTTATCAGAACGATCAGAGTGAGTTTTCTGAGCTGCAGTACCTACGTAATCACCATTAGACTCATCCAACTCTTTCCGAATCCTCTGCACCGTCCTCAGATGGACATATACGTATATATGCATATACATACATACATATATATATATATATATATATATATATATATATATATATATATATATATATATATGATTGGGTGTTCAGTCCCTCAGCGTAGCACCTTAGACAAGTATCTTTTACTATGTACTATGGGAATTTGGTGGATGGAAACTGAAAGAAGCCCGTTCTATGCTTGAGGTCTGATCAATAAGTATCCTGACTGCTGTCATAGTAACGAATCTGGATTGCTGCCATAGTAACTCAGAGTGAAGCCGCTTGGCAAAGATTGACCTTGAACTCTGCTTTGCATGCGCACTAAGTTTTAACGTTCTAGCTCACTTCCGCTGTTTAGAACTGTGCTTCGAAGTAACGTGTGTAGCGTGTGATCGTCGCATTGACAATGATAAAGTTCTCATGGCGATACCTGCTCAGAGGCCTACGCAAAGTTGTAGAAAGTGCATTGAGAAGAGTGTATGAGCCACGCACAAGTGTACAAGTTGTGCTGACGTATTCAAGATGGCCTAAAAACTGTCGATATTGACGAACGTTCTAGGAGGCCCGCAACCAGCAGAACTGAAAAAAATATCGCAGATGTGCGTGCGGCTGTGAGGGAAAATCGTCGAATCACCACCTGTGAGTTATCAAAGGATGTGCAGATTAATTACGGTTCAGTTCACACCATTATCACTAAAATTTGGGTATGAGTCACGTGTCTGCCAAGTTCGTGCCAAAACTGCTTTCAGCCGCCCAAAAAGACATCCGGGTTTCAGTTGCAAAAGATCTCCTTGTTTGTATCGAGAACGACGAAAACTTTTTGAAAACTTTGTGTAGGTTTCTGAGCATATATCACCAGCTTTTAGCCAAATTTGATGCATAATCTCTGCACAACTTTCTCTGTCATGGTCAATGCAACAGTCACACGTTACACATCTTCCTTCTAAGCACTGTTGTAAACAACGGAAGTGAGATAGAACGTTAAAACTAAGTGCTCACGCACAGCAGAGTTCAAGGTCAATATGTGCCAAGCGGCTTTACTTTGAGTGCTTTAGCTTCGTTATCCTGGCCTCTTCAAACGCTTTTACTCCATTTCACACTTTAGTTCGCCATCAAGCTCGATCCGAAGAAAGGGTTTCTATGTCCTCTGGATAAGTACATACATACATACATACATACATACATACATACATACAAAGAAAAATACCCTGTTCTTGATGTTGAAATTTCAACGAAGGAGCCTTGGATCTAGGTTAGAAACCAACTCTTTCTCTATTGGTAAGAAATCTTGAAATAAAACTGAATAATGACATATGTATATATATATGTATATACTCACGCACATTTAAGCAGTCTTGGTAAAAAGTCTGAATAGAAAGATGAAATTAGATTCATGAAAATAACACAATAAATTTATATTGCGCATTATGGTATATATGAATGAGGGAATGTTATTTTATCATTTCGTCTTCTACTTGACATTTGAAATACTGCATGGTCGATCAACAGTTTTAAAATTTCCGAAATTTTCATCTGAAAATGGGCTAAAATAGTTTGCTTCATGTAACACTTGACTCCCATTCAGATAGATATAAACTCATGTATATGCATCTCCTGGTGCTGTCCAGAAAACTTTGTCGCATTTCGTCAGAGAAGGGAATACAAATAGCTTGGCTGATCAGGCTGACTTCGTGTTACAACTCTTCAAACTGGTCATAGAATTCATATTTGCATCGCATCCCAATATTACATCGAGCTGCACCAGTTGCTAGCAAAATGGAGTAAAATGCGGGAATAAGGCAATGATATAAATTGAAAAACGATTCCAATCTAGTTGCAAAACGTCCAGAAAAAAAACCCCAAGCAAATCCCTTATAAAAACTTATATAAAACCAGGTGTGTTACGGAAAATATCCAGGATCGTTTGAAATTTTGCAAGGATTATAAAAATTGGATCAAGAAAGACTAGAAATCATGTTCAGTTGCAAAGCATCCATACAGTAATTTGATGAAACTTTCGATAATCTCCTTTCCTTCGGTTACCATCAGTCTGAAGGCACAATCCCACCAGCAAGAGTCAAGAAATATCCATCCATTATGATAGGGGTGCATATCTGGTTTTTAGATAATGACTCAAGGTACAACAATAAACTCTGAAGACTACCTGGATTTTAAGAGAAAGTTGCTTGCTAATGCGGTTATCTTTAATGCTATTTCAACAGCGTGGTGCATTCAGTTTTGAAATTACTTGAATGACTTGCTTAGCGCTGTCGGTATATTACTCAAGTAGATAAATCGCCAAGGTAACCACCTGACTTGAACGCGACAGAAAATGCTTGGAGTAAGAGATAACTCCTGATTACTGCAAAAATTCGTTCGAAAACTTGACTGACCGTATTGCTATCGTAATGGAGTTATTATACCACTTGTGATACTCTTTATTAAAGAGGAATAGTATCAAGTATTGAGAACCATAGTATAGCATATCAATGATATATGAACTTTAGTAAGTAATTCTCAGGTTATTTCCCTTTTTTTTAATTATAAAATACATGCTTTGCTTTTCATTTCCATCATCAATAACAATAAAAGAACTTTACTGTTATCAGAGTAATCAGACTTTTGACAGTCTTTGTACGTATGCTTGTCTGTTTCTCTGTGTATGTGTGTGTGTTTATACAATACATATTTACAAACACACACACACACATATATATATCTATATCTATATCTATCTATCTATCTATCTATCTATCCATCTATCTATCTATCTATCTATCTATCTATCTATCTATCTATCTATCTATCTATCTATACATACACATATATGAATACACATGCATACATACATATATACATATATACAGACAAATATATATATATATATATATATATATATATATATATATATAAATATTTATATATTTATATATTTATATATATATATATATATATACATATAT
>NC_142929.1:179617746-179672746 GCF_046866305.1 Octopus bimaculoides | reverse complement strand
TCATTACATTCAACATTGAGAAATAATTTCATCAATTTCAATGGTTTGTTGACTTGCTAGCTGTCGTCCCTCGATCTTGAACTTTGTATACATCCAAGGTAATAAGCTTGCTAAATATATGCTTTGGAATGTCGAAGTTTTTGCAGCATTTGCCATAGCTTTTTAGGCCATACTTTACAGAAGGTATCGATTTAAGCATAGTAAGCTGCATTTTGTTTTTCATTCGATTCTGCTCATACAATTGAACAACCGTTCAAATTCGGCATTTGAGTTTGGTGGTATCAATAGGTTAATAGCAAATTTTTCAACATCTCTGAAAGGATTTCTTCCATTGGCGTCTTTATAATCCAAAAACTTCTAACCAGAATGCCTCAGTATTTGATGTATCTATTCATTCAACTAAATGGATGCTATTAAATTGAATTCCAATTGAAGCAATTGTTTTCTTTATTTAAATGCATTGCTTCTAACACAGGAAAAATAGACTCTTTTAAATGTCTCAAAGTATTCTCTAATGAAAAAACATCTGATATTCCTCAGTATATTAAAGCTTTTTGGCAAAAAGTTGCTTGAGTTTTTTATAAAGGCAGAGTAAAAATTGTGCTCTTTTACGAATATTGTTTTCTGTGGTAGCTATTAAAATCTTCTTTAACTTTCTAAAGACATCTCAACACTTCTAAAAGCAAAAACTTCGTTTGTTTATTTACGTTTGTCGTAATTTGAATTTAACATACGAGAGCGTCTCATAAAGCGAGATTTATATATCTTAATTTGCAGAGGAATTTATAGTGGGTAGTTTAGCTTAATCGGTCAAAGCATCGTGACATGTAATCACGGGGATGTGAGTTCGAGTCCACAGCTAGCCACCTACACTTTTCTCTGCAAAATAGGGGTAGTTTATCCTGTTCAGGCTATATCATTAGCATTATTCTGCGATTGAGAATTTAAAATCACTTCTTTAACTTTATTGATTATGATTTCTGTTATTTTTCACTCAAACCTGTAGTGTAAATTTGGTCTAAGCTTAAGAAATTTTCTATATTCGCATCAGGATCAAGGGGATCATTGGTACATGTTAGCATTACAGTCATATTAGCAATAGATTTGATCAAATTCGAAAGGACTTCAAGGAATTTTGTTTTGTCAACAGTGTTTGTTTCAAACAGTTTATTCACTTCCTGAGCCTGTTTTAGAAGTGGATGCAACAATAAAAAGAAGAGTTAATTCCTAGAATCACAAAACATTTCATGTAGCGTTTGAGCTGCAAAGCACTTTTTTTACTTGTTGTTTGTAGGGGTTGTTGTAATTGAAACCATTGGCTTAAAACATTACATGTAGCTGGTTGGGAAACTAATTCTATGTAATTTTTGGTATATACTCAAAATTATTCAAAAATTTATCCATTTACTCTCTCTCTTTTACTCTTTTACTTGTTTCAGTCATTTGACTGTGGCCATGCTGGAGTACCGCCTTTAGTCGAGCAAATCGACCCCAGGACTTATTCTTTGTAAGCCTAGTATTTATTCTATCGGTCTCTTTTGCCGAACCACTAAGTTACGGGGACGTAAACACACCAGCATCGGTTGTCAAGGGATGTTGGGGGGACAAACACAGACACACAAACACACACACATATATATATATATATACATATACATATATACGACGGGTTTCTTTCAGTTTCGTCTGCCAAATCCACTCACAAGGCATTGGTCGGTCCAAGACTATAGAAGACACTTACCCAAGGTGCCACGCAGTGGGACTGAACCCGGAACCATGTGGCTGGTAAGCAAGCTACTTACCACACAGTCACTCCTCCGTCTATAATATTTTCTTAATATTTTTTCTTGATAACCCTAAATTTTATCTTTATACAATATAACAATATTGTTTAAATCATTCAACTATAGTACCCCATGATAAAAATTTCCCCTGTATTATCATCATTGGTTTTATTAGAGTCTTGCCCATTTAACTGGTAATTAACATCTTGATTTAAGATCTTCCCTTACCAAACCTCATTATAGCCAGTTACTTTATACTACTTCAAAATAATCTTGACAAGTTTATGACGATACCGACTATGATTCTGTCAACTCCTTCATGCCCTTTCCAAACAGACACTGGTCTATAGTCTTAGATTTTGATATACAAAGATTTGATAAACAAGACTATAAATCAAAACCGACCCAAAAATCAGTGACAAGCTAGAACCCTAACAAGTTTCTTTTTTTCCTGATGTCTTAGTAGCTTCTAAGCTGAAGTGAAAACAGCATGGACTTTGTGTGTCTTCTTATCCTCTTAGAGGATTTAAGTAAAATTATGCAAATGTGTCCGACTGATTAAATTAATTCTATTTATTTATTTATGATGTAATGATTGCATTGTTCAATTAAATGGAGCCGCATGAAACTGTCGTACTGCATCACCTCTGGATATCCTGTTGCTTATTTTGATTTTATTCACCTTATTTTGAAATTGTGCGGATAATACCGCACTAATTTTTGGTGCCTCAACTTAAGTACCTAATTCATCTGAATCTCAATTATTTTGCTTATGTATGTGTGTATGTATGCATGTATATATATATATATATTTATTTATTTATTTATGTGTTTCAGCCAAGTGGCTGCGGTCATGCTGGTGCACCACCGTGATTTTCACGTTCCTCGCATGGCTCTTCTCCCCCACCTGACATGGTCCAATCAAGAGTTTTGATGGCACATCTGGTGTATAAGAGAATTTGACATAGCTGCCCTAAACTGCGTCTCATTACGAGCCATTGGTTCGTCTGGTACCGTGGAGAGGAAAGTGTCAAGTTTTGTCTTGAAGACCTCCGTATCCATATATACATGCACATACACCCATGTTCATATATAAATATATATACATACGATAATTGAATTTGAAAATGTCATATAAACCACCGAGTCTAAATTTTCACTCTTAAAACCTCCTCTCCTTTTCGTAATAAACTAGAGTTCATACATATGAAGCGGCATGGTACGCTATGCGATGGCATAGTATGACAATATAAAATGAATAATAATTAGATAACTAAAGTTAGAACGATTTGCGAGGTTGCAGATTAGATGAGGAAGATGGCTCACGAAAGACCACCCCGTCTTCTGCTACCCAATCCGTACACGCACTCGAAAGTATAGCGTTCGAAACGAAAACAAACGGAAAATATATAAAGTTAGAGAGAAACTCTTCCACTCCTTGCTCTTATTGCAGCTCGTGTAGTTATCTCCATTCTTGTCTTTGGAGACAGCAACGACTGAGGAAATAGCTGCCGATATCAGTTGACTTATAGCGTTGAGCATATCTTCTTCGTCTTCTTCTTCTTCTTCTTCTTCTTCTTCTTCTTCTCCTCCCCCTCCTTCTCCTCCTCCTCCTCTTCTTCTTCTTCTTCTTCTTCTTCTTCTTCTTCTTCTTCTTCTTCTTCTTCTCCTTCTCCTTCTCCTTCTCCTCCTCCTCCTCCTCCTCCTCCTCCTTCTTCTTCTTCTTCTTCTTCTTCTTCGTTGTCGTCTTCTTCTTCTTCTTCTTCTTTTTCTTCTTCTTCTTCTTCTTCTTCTTCTTCTTCTTCTTCTTCGTTGTCGTCTTCTTCTTCTTCTTTTTCTTCTTCTTCTTCTTCTTCTTCTTCTTCTTCTTCATTTCTTCTTCTTCTTCGTTGTCGTCTTCTTCTTCTTCTTCTTCTTCTTCTTCTTCTTCTTCTTCTCCTCCTTAGTAATCATTCCCCCCCTTCCTCCTCCTCCTCCTCCTCCTCCTCCTCCTCCTCCTCCTCCTCCTACTACTACTACTACTACTACTACTACTACTACTACTCTTTGCTTTTTTTTCTATCTCTCTTTAATACCAAATAACGAATGTCGTGAAGATTAATTGATAAAACCTAATGAAATGCTAACGCAATTGCTACTATAGTAAAACAAATAAAAAGTATAATAATATAAGACACAAAAAATCCCGATATTCTGCCATGAAAAAAAAAAAAGAAAGAAACGAAACACTTGAAATTGAATTGCTATAGTCACTAATTGTCGTTGGACAATGATTAAATTTAGGAAAAATATGTAATATTTTGAAAAGGTATAGATGGCGGCGGCGAGTTGCCAGGAACAGGAGTGCGGCAAAATAAATGACATTGTTTAGTTGCTTTCTCTCACAATCTGAGTTCAAACTTCTAGATCGACTTTGCTCTTCATATTTCCAAGAGTCAGTGGTTAAAATAAGTAACTGTGAACCGTAGGGTTTGAAGTCGATTAAGTTAACTATGCTCAGCCCCTCAAAATGCGTGGCCATTTCAAATGTAAGCTGCCAAGTACTATAAGAAAAGGTTAAATAACTGTTGTAGATCGTTTTTTTAGTTGAAGCGGGTGGCGTATTGACAATGAAGTTAGAGCGTATGATAGAATTCCTTTTGGTATTTCTTCAAGATCATTGAGATCGAATTACAATGAGGTTAAATTCGGCATCAACCTTCTTGTGTTGATAAATAACCTGGTATTAAAGCGCTGGGGTTGGACCTTTTTCTTCCAAGAATCGGCTACGTTACATCAGGAGAAAGGTCATGTGACAATGACCTGATATTTTTAATAGGAAAATATAGCACCCTCTAAAAATAAAAATGGGTTGATCAAGGGTTTAGAAGCTTCTCATAGGAAGCTTGGTGTTACTCATTTATGTGTCTCGTGGTCTGTAAGCTGTGGCTATGCTGGAGCACAAAAGTTCAAAGACGGAACGATGTGTAGCACAATCCGGAACAGAAATATTCAAGAAAGAAGAGTGCGTTGATCAAGTGGAGAAGCTGATATAAAATTTTAGCTTTTCTCTTCAAGCTCTGTGAATTATGACACCACCTTTAGTCAAAATTACTCTTTAAATTTATCCTGTAAGTCAAAGATCCACTCCAGCATAGAAACAAATTTCACAGTGTTGTACGTGGCCTCGCTGATCCAGCGATTACGCAGAGCACCGAGAGGGTAATTTTACATTTGGTGGATATGTATATGTGGTGACGAAACTGGTGAAATGATATTTAGACGAAATGTATGTCCTGCAGTGTTGAATGCAAATCGGGCAGCAAAATGCAGAAGCTCTCTCCACAAGTACACTGTTTATGAAACCATCATAGTCGAGGAGTGGTGGGCAGGAAGACTACAAATTTGGTAGACATCTTTTCGGTAAAAAGCCAGAACGACCCACTCTAAATTGTAAATTCTTCGAGTTCCCTCCTTTACAAAATGACTTTTATTTACCTGAAATAGACTCATGCTGGGTTGGCAATGTGTGGTCTGCTGAGGGCTGCGATGTTTTCTATAAATCTGGGCCTTAAAATTTTTATTAAAATGCTTGAAATTTAATGCATTTCTGGGACACGGAGTAGTTGATGGGTTTTAGAGATGACCCAATACACACACACACACACACACACACACACACACACACACATATATATATATATATATATATGTATGTGTGTGTGTGTGTGTGGGGGTATTTCAATGACTGCAGGAAGGTAAAAAGTAAAAACCTGAATATATATATATATATATATATATATATATATATATATATATATATATATATATATATATATATATATATATATATATATATATATATATATACATATATACATATATATAAATAGGCGTAGGAATGGCTGTGTGGTAAGTAACTTGCTTACTAACCACATGGTTCCGGATTCAGTCCCACTGCGTGGCATCTTCTACTATAGCCTCGAGCCGACCAAAGCCTTGTGAGTGGATTTGGTAGACGGAAACTGAAAGAAGCCCGTCGTATATATGTGTATAAATATATATATATATATATATATATATATATATATATATATATATATATATATATATATATATATATATATATGCGTGTGTGTGTGTGTGTGTGTGTGTGTGTGTATATGTTTGTGTGACTGTGTTTACGTCCCCCCAACATCGCTTGACAACCGATGTTGGTGTGTTTACATCCCCGTAACCTAGCGGTTCAGCAAAAGAGACCGATAGATTAAGTTCTAGGCTTACAAAGAATAAGTCTTGGGGTCGATTTGCTCGACTAAAGGCGGTGCTCCAGCATGGCCACAGTCAAATGACTGAAACAAGTGAAATAGTGAAGAGAGAAAACTAAAGAAGTACGGACAAAAATAATATTCTGAGAAAAATTTAATACTCTCAATGAAAATAAACCGGAATAAAACGAACCAAATAAAGAAAAAAAAAAAAAGATACATAAACAAGCAAAACAAAAATAAATGAAACAAAATCTATACTAAAATCCAGAATATAAACAGAAACAAAAACAAAAATACGGATCATTTATATAAAAAATGGGAAATTGAATAATGCGAAAAAAATGCATAAATAAAAATTAGAAGCAAACTAAAGATATATCAACACAAATGTATACCAGCTAACAAAAAGACTCAGCTAGATTCAGTTATTCATCACTAGTAGGCTTCTTTTATACACCTGCACATATTTGTTGCATACATATTTTGCACATTTATGTCTACTGCACATACTGCTCATAGCTGCACATCTGGGCAGGTATTAAGTCTTCCTGGTAATATCAGCTATATACATCATGGCTAATGTTTCATGTGACTTTCATACATGTGTGTATATAGATATATACGCAAATACAGAGAGAGAGAGAGAGAGAGAGAGTGAGAGAGAGAGAGAGAGAGAGAGAGAGAGAGTCATCCATCCATCCATCCATCCATCAATCCATCCGTCCATCCATCCATCCATCCACCCATTAATCCATCCATCCATACATACATGCTTGCAGGTATACATACACACATGCATGTATAACTAAAGAGTAGTTGATGACCCTCTGTGTCTATTTTCCGTTTGTTTGAGCATTTAGTATATGTTTTTTTAACTTATATATATATATATATATATTTTTTCCGTGGTGTAGTAGTGAAAGTCGGTCGATTGGTAAACACCCCAACACTCTTCCTTTATTATTTCTCGCGTTCTCATCTCTTGTTGCGTTAAAAACTCATTGTCTATAAATTTCTACTTTATTTATTCAATGCGGGATGAATGGGAAATTTTAAGACTCTAACGAAACCTTATTCTTTGTTAGTTTGTTTCTTTCCAGAACAGTGCTTCGCAACCTTTTCCCACTTGCGGCACACTGATATTTTCTTTCAAAATTCGGCGGCACACCTGAACTAAAGATATAACTAAAAATATAGGGAAAAAATATATTCAGGTTACACTGCGGCACACAAATGTGCCGCGGCATACCAGTTGCGGAGTACTGGTCTAGAATAACACTCTGTCAGCTCGAAAAACTGTCTGTTCATCTGTTTATCTGTCTTTGCCATTTTCTCTTTGTCACCGACAACAGTAATTTGCCCGAAGAAGATTGATACACTGATAAACAAATACTGTGTAAATTATGCAAATTACCTGGGCCATAAATATACACTACTATTTTTGTAAATGTCTAAGTCTCTTGATTACTGCAGGTAAGGTAGAACAAGTGTCGTGCTGATGATGCCTTATAGAGCAGAAACATGTCCCTTAGAAGTATGTCGACTTCGGAGAATTCTACATTCGTGAGATTATTCCCCCTTTTCATATAGAGCTGGCCTTGATTGCCATTTGGTACTTATGACGCATACTCTAGAAGCAGAGAGACTTTTAATAAATCAAGAATTCATGTTGCACAGTATTTAATATTACCTGCTTTCGTGTATTTGTTTGTGTATTTGTGTTTGTGTGTTTGTACGTTTGCCTGCGTTTGTGTGCACATGTGTGTGTGTGTGAGTGTATGTGTGTGTGTGTGTGTGTGTGTGTGTGTGTGTGTAAAGTCTAATGCTACATGTGGGACATATGAGTTCGTGTCCTACAGGTAGCTCTCGGGTAGAGTTTATGGGAATAAAATAAGTAAAGTGCAGTAAAAGAGGTGGGTATTGAGAAAAAGAGATTTTTCTATCCATTAGTATGACTCAACACCAGGAACCAACGAAGGAGTCTTTGTGATAGCTAAATCTCTAGAAATAGCAGCCCAATCTCCTTTAAATCACACCTAACTCACTTATAAAGGGAGGGACACATTTGTTAATGAAGTCCTACATACAATTTATTTGAGGAAACGAGACGTTTTCTCAAATAAATTGTATGTGGGACCTCTCTGATAATAAGTATGCTTATTAAGGAATGATTAAGAGGTAAATCAAACAACAAACACAAAAACATACATGCACATACATATCTGAACGTATAGAAACACTCTACGTATTTACAAGGCGATACGTACGACCATCGTAAGGTGAGATTAATGTTAAGAACTAAATCGGAATCGAGACGTGCTTGCAGTTTTAAATCCCACATGCATTTGCGACTATTTTTTTTCCCTTTCGAATATACAATAAATGGTTTTGAGAAAAGCATCAATGCTATTTGCTAATTCTTTTTATGCTTTTCAGTAAAAGACAAGAAACCACACAAAGGCAGCACCACCTGTTGTTATATGCCAGTGTTATGATAAACCTTGTCAAGAGCTAAATTTTCTGCATCTCAGAATGTAACATAGTGCAATAAAACATAAATGATATCATATTACTCAATATAAATGATGTATTATCATAATATAATATCATAGCATAATATAATATGATGCAACAGAGTAGAATAAAATATATTTATTGTTATTTGTTGGAGTGTGGTACATGAATTGGATTTTACCTTAACAGAGCTATAAACTTAAATTAAGAAGATGTATAATCGATCGCACAAATGTCTTAAAGAAGAAATAATTGTGTACAAAAAGGCACAATGTTGTTAGTATGCCGCGAGGAGAAATTAATTCTAAATCGTATTGAAAAGCGGCCCTTCTTCATTGATAACTTTCAGTTTACGCAGCGATGCATTTCCGCGTTCAGGATGTTGGCTTCAGAAATCATGCCACACAAATATATAAACTTAAAAGCTGATTTGTTGTTGTGATGGTCCGAGGTTCGTGTCCCAGCGTTCTGGAATCAGGTTAGTATAAGACTTCAACATTTTTCACATTTACAGAAGAATTACAAGCTGATACAACGCATTCAAAATGATGTGTTGTTATTTGGATATCTTCTAGGAGCCACGAAGCTTGGATCAGCAGCGAAAGGATGTTTGGAAATGCACATGACATGGCATATCCTGGTGGATCTACATATATTCAACAATCCACCGTCCACTCCCGCTCTTGTGTGGGCCGAGGAGAGGAACGATCCTGTTAGACGTACTCTGCTCAAAGAACCCAAAATTAATTAGCTGTTCAGTTGTGTTAGTTACAATCGAAAATTAATGTCTTGATGCGGCCACATCTCCGAGCAGGAGGTCGTGTAGAGTGAACATATATTTAGTGTTGGAACTATCTTGATATCTATTGTTGAGTCTATCCTGATGCTTAGTATTGAGTCTATTCTGCACTGAGTGGGTTACACGATATGGGTGGAGGACATTAAGACTCCTACGAAGATGGTATACAGGGAACATGACTGTGAAAGCCTTCGAGGTCACCCAAAGCTCCTATATTAGGATGTGAAAAAAAACAACAGTGCAATATATATATATATATATATACATACATACATATATGTGTATGTATGTATATTTATGTATATACATACATACAGACAGACAGACAGACATGGACAACTACTTCGAAACCACCATCTTCTATACCCAGATTATAAATTCACATTTATACTAATAATAATTAGTGTACTTAGTTTTGTGAGTAAACACATTTATCAACCTGGATAAGCAAGACAACAAGAATAAGCAAGAAAAAGACACCCACTCTCCTCATGACGTGCAAGTACACAGATACGTCTGGATCATATATATTTATATAATAATATGGAAAACTCAGCAGCTAACAGTTGTTACTAATGCACGGAAGCAATTGTTGTTTTGTGATTAAAGCCTGTTCATTCCATCTTGTTTTATAAATTCTTTTAATATGAATTCTGTAGACACTAAGAAATTTCCATATGCATCTCCAGTAAAAGGAGTATTCCTGCTATGCGGTAGCATATGGTAGCCGATAACAGCAGAGGAGCTTTAAAATGCACGTTATAAGATTGTTATTGTCTAGATGATGTGAAGGCGTATGGCTCAGTGGTTAGAACGACGGGCTTAATGTCGTGAGGATGTGAGTTCGATTCCCAGACTAGGCTATGTGTTGTGTTCTTGAGCAATACACTTTATTTTCACGTTGCTCTACTTCAATCAGTTATAGAAATGAGTTGCAACAACATTGGCGACGTGGAGAGGGAGCCTGATATGCATTGGGTGACTACTGGTCTTACTACAAACAATTTTACCTCGGAGGGGAACTTTCTAGCTGCAATCCAATGGTCATTCGCGATTGAAAGGGGTCTTTACATTTACCTTTACCTTTACCCAGATGATATATATATGTAGTAACGCCGTGCGCATGCGTAGTCTCACGCATGCGTGGAATTAAACAACCAAGCGTTCCCGCTTCTATTTTATCTCTTTTACGGTCGGCCGACCATGAGCACGGACGTGTCAAGAGTGTCTCTAATACTCCAACCTGGAGACAGTCTCTTTACGTGTTAAGCTGTCTCTCTACATCTTTCGGACTTACACTCGACAGCTCGCTTACAACTACAGAACAACGTCTCAACAACTATGCTCATACACAACAGAAGCTGTAACAACAAGAACTAAAGATGTATATATTTACCACCTGAATAAAGTGTTGTTTAAGTTGATAGTCTGGAGTTCAGCGTTCCGCTACATTCTTTAATTTTATAGTAGGAAAGTCAGGTATACGTCTAAAAAATGTATAACCCACTTTCTACTAAAGTGGTAACCCGACTTTCTACTAAAGTGGTGACCCCCGACGAAGAAAAAACGCAGCATGAATTCTGGACTACCAACTTATAACTGGTGAATCCGACTAAAGAACAAATACGGCCATGGAGACCGAACTACATATTACCAACATCTCCAACCATAGTCAACACGACTCAACAAGAGCGGTTTTTATTCTCGCCTCTGTTAGAGTGGATTTTTCCACTCACGAAAAACAGACAGGAATTACGGCCTGCTTTTTATTATGTTCTTATATGTTGCATTCACACTCTCACATATACATACATATTTTATACCACACAATAACTCTTGTTATTCATTTCATACGGTTGTTGTTTTTTTCTATTGTCTCATTACTGGTATTTACGAATTCACTAATGTTCGTAGTATAACGTAATTACTTGTATATCATCTTTGATATATATTTTGGTTTCGACCGTGTGACACGTTTAAATAAAAGGAGTCCTCTGTTATTCCATTCGTCACCATTTCTCCTTTTTGAGTTCGCACGGTCGTTTTTTCATCCTGGGTTAAAAAAATTTTCTTCGAGGTTTTCGCTAATGGTCGTACAGAGATTTGTCTGTCGATCGTTCTGTAAAAGCGTACCTCTTCAAACACTCATCACCAAACAGCCTTTTCGCCACCAGCGTCGTGCGCCAACCAAGATTACCACCGTGACGACAACAATTACTACTACCAACTACAAGCATTCCCCCCGACGTCGCCCAGTTTCAACAGATCATTACCACTGTCAACATCATTACCACCACACATACAGAACATCAATGTACTGTCTACCACAATGTCGTGTGCCAACAACCCCACCACCAGGGACACACCATGTGTAACTCTTATACGAACTGGATTTTTTGTCTCTACAGACACTTTCACTATGTTCTGTGTTTTTTTCTCACACACACTTGTGCACTCATACATTTTCTTTCCTTTCAGTAAAAACAAACACTCTGACTTTCACATTCCGTGATTCCAGTTCCTGGACAGTAGTCATCACGATTTGTTTTCTCATTGTCTCATTTGATTTTTACTAGGTGGCATTTATTGCCCATATTGCATGTTTTTCTTTCATTTGTACATTGCATGCATGTATCACCCTGTGTACATTTCATTTCTTTCATTTTTCTTTGTGTGTGTTTTATGCTACATTCTTGTGGGTGGTTTTCAGTGGCCATCCTGCCTCAGGCGTTCTAACAGATTTCATTTATCGTGCGTTTCCGCACTGGCAAGGGAGCCCTGTAGTAACGCCGTGCGCATGCGTAGTCTCACGCATGCGTGGAATTAAACAACCAAGCGTTCCCGCTTCTATTCTATTTCTTTTACGGTCGGCCGACCATGAGCACGGACGTGTCAAGAGTGTCTCTAATACTCCAACCTGGAGACAGTCTCTTTACGTGTTAAGCTGTCTCTCTACATCTTTCGGACTTAAACTCGACAGCTCGCTCACAACTACAGAATAACGTCTCAACAACTATGCTCATACACAACAGAAGCTGTAACAACAAGAACTAAAGATGTATATATTTACCACCTGAATAAAGTGTTGTTTAAGTTGATAGTCTGGAGTTCAGCGTTCCGTTATATTCTTTAATTTTATAGTAGGAAAGTCAGGTATACATCTAAAGATGTATAACCCACTTTCTACTAAATATATATATATATAAGGAATTAAAAAAGGAAAATACACACACTTTACATAGTTTTGATATAATTTATAATATATCGACCGGTTTCGGTTTCGCTATTCATGATATTAAGGTTTACTTATTTGAATATTTATTTTCTTAAGAAGAAATTTTTGTCCATGTTGTGTGTGATGCTATTTACGAGTGAATAACTTCACTAGTAGAAAAATAAGGGGAGGTAATTGGTTATTGTTATTATTGTTATTGTTGTGGGCAAGGGAGATAACTGTTCAGCTTTTGGTAAAGAAGGATATATAAATATATATATATATATATATATATATATATATATATATATATAAACTCAAAAAAAGGTTTCGAACAAACTTTTCTTTATTTAAACTTTCTTGTGGAGAAATTATGTCTTTGCACTGGTAGAAGGGGAAGACTGTGGAATTTGATGTTATCTGCATATTCGCTTGATGTTATGTGCGAAATGTCTTTTATTATATGCTTTCAATCTCTGATTGGATTTCGCTTATTTCACTAACATTGATATTCTATAATCATCGCAAATTTGCAGTGCCCTTCCTGAGTAAATCAATCTTATTGTCTCTTTATATGAAACCAATTTCTGTTTTAGCATTTTGGCCAGGAACTTCTACGGAATCAATGCAAATATCAGTTTCTTATATTCATTATTTTAGCCAGATGATTAAATCATAGAATTTGTGAATTGAAATGAATTAGAAACCCACAATTCTCTTGCATGAGTCGCTAGTTAGTCACATGTATTACTCATTCCACATAGAGCCTCATAAATAGGAGATAGCACACCCGGAGTTTGAGCAGAAATCCTATCTCGTATCCTAGTTACTTCACATGTATCCTTTGATCTCACATGTATTTCAACAATCTCTAAATGATGAAAAGTGCGTCTTCAAATCCAATGGTCTGTTTGGGGAGGCGGGGAGAAGGCCGAAGAATTAGATTTCATTCAGTTTATATTTTAGAAATCAGTTTGGCGAATAAAGTGAACCACCTTACAATCAGCTTTACTTTATTCCATCTCTCTTATATATAATTTTTTTTTACAGCAATGCAGTGTGTTTCCACTCACGATTGCTGTTTGTGATAGATCATTGAAAGTTAACTCACTTTGGTAAAACTGCAACGCAGGGTCGATGAGATGTTACGTAACCTCAAACCTTTAGGTGACAGGCCAACGTCTGATCGATTTGACCATGTGGGATCCTCACCGTGTCAGTTTAGCTCAAAATTTAATGATTACGTCTATCCTATTGGCTCTAGGCAGCTTGTATGAGCTCTTGTCTATTTTTTAAGTGTTTCTATTAAGTTAATATCTTACAAATTGTCTCCGTCTACTTAACACCAACAGATTGTGCCTATCTGTGAGACATCTAAAAGCTTGTACAGACAAATTTACAATTTCTTACATTCTGTAGACAACTTTACAAGGTGTATGTATGTACTGAATAGGTGTGCATACATATGTGTAAGTAGAAACCATTATCAAATCAGAAGAGGTAGGCGAATAATAAGTAAATAGTTAAAAAACTACGATGTCACTTCCAAATGAATATTAAATATTGAATGATGTCTCGATTTCTGAGAAACCGATAATTATTCACAGAATACAAATATTTTATGATTTTATGTTGTTGCTTATATATTATACATTTACAAGGGTATGTATGCCATCAAGAATGACGGTTATTTCAATCAGATTCTTTAAATGGATACAGTCATGTACTTAAACATATTGTAATTTTAAATGTCTTAACAAAAGATATACAGAAGAAAGTCAAAAGCGAATAACTAATGGCAAGCCTGTTTTCCTGTACCAGTAACAGCGTTTTAGCTTTGATGGTGTAGAGTATCTGTTGCATTTTGTGTGTGCCCATAATAGACCATAGCTGGGATTGTGGTTGAGTTACGCCTTGGTGTATCCATACGTCAGTAGGCATTTGAGCCTGCTCTCTAGTAATCCGTGATCACCAGCAGTTTTAACAATGTGCTCAACAACCATGTTTGTCTAGAAAGGAGCACTGCGGAAGTCTTGGTCTTAGAAAGGCTGTGAAGGGGAACCGAGTGTCTAAGACTCCTTCATCGCAGAAGGAGGCTTACATATTCAGCTCTTCTTTTGACCTCTACGAACAGAGCTAGCTGGTTGTAGCAACTGAAAGTAGAGAGTAAAGAGCAGAGCTGTGTGCAATAGTTACAAACTCTGATGCCCCAACACTATATCACAGTCGCTTTAATAATATATATCGGACTGTCCGATGATGGCTTAGCTGGCTGAAACTTCGAAGTCACTGCCAATACAATTCTTATTGAAGAATAGAAAAATTATACTCTTCAAAAATAAGGAGTAATCGTCCAGATTAATATAAAACTGTTTTAAAAATAAACATTAATATATATATATATATATATATATATATATATATATATATATATATATATATATATATATATATATATATATATATATATATATATATATATATATATATATATATATATATATATATATATGTATATATATATATATATGTATATATATATATATATATATATATATATATATATATATATATATATATATATATATACATATACACACACATACACACACATGCATACGCACACACATGTATACTTGTGTGCGCACGCGCGTGCGCGTGCGTGTGCATATGTGTGTGTATTCATGTATATTTTGTTTTTCTGTTTTTACTTTAGAGTCAATTTTAACAGGTTATCTGCTTGGTAGCAAAGCTGTGAAGGAAAGTATCTTGTTTTGTTCATCATCCTTTAAATCTGAAGAAAGTCTTGGAGATTTTTATAGTCCCAGACATCGCGATCCTTTGTAGTGTGTGAATTAAGGAGCTACATTCTCTCCCCATGAACCCAAGTTCAGTCATACTTTGCTCCACTTGGGACCGTTCGCATTCTTTTGGAGATGAAAGTGTATCTTTAGTATTGGATTTGTGAACTTCTTATCAATGCTCCATAGAGGCTCGTTTCCTCCTGTACTTTTTCTGAACAAATTAGTGTCCAGAGGCAGCTACACAACAGAGCATAACTTTTTCTTGTGTCATCCAGTTTCAAGTCATCCACAACGAAGCAGTTGTAATTTTGGTATTTCTGTTTCCTTGTGTATCAGTGAGCTACACTTCGGATGTCCGCAACATAAATGTCAAGGGCTTTACTGAATATATGAACAGCATCACAGAGTGGCTGTCCCCTTGGGCAATCACTTCAAGCTGGTAGCCCACTAAGAAATCAGGTCGGCTATGGCTTTGGCTATGCTCTCCGGAACTTTAGAAAGTCGAAGGTCTTCTAGCATTCATGCGTGGGGGACAGAGTCAAAGGCTTTCTTGTAGTCAAGCCACATTGAAACCATGTTCCTCATTCAGCATTATAGTTTTGTTTTATCAACAATTGCTCGGCACGTCTCCAACTCTCTTCTTCCCCGCTGCCAGAAGTTAATATACAGGGTTGGCCAAAAGTCACTCGACAGTAAATCAAAATTCCATAAGCACTTAATATTCAATTGAATTTATTCATTTGGAAAAATGGTGTCGCTCAAGAAGGACTTCAATTTGAACAATTTTCATGTTTCATATTTAGATGCTTTTATTAAATTCATTCAGTTGTTAAACATAAATAAACCTGTATAAAATATATACAGCATGATTAAACCTCTTCCTCCAAGACTATTGTGAAAGGAATAACATCATCTGAGCAGAACAAAGTCGGTAGTCTTTTTGTCATGTGGGTGATTATGCTTTTTGGGATCAGTTTTGTGTGTCAGAACTAACCATTGAGAGGTTGCTGATACAAGTTAATAAGATACGGTCGGTAGAGGGTTAGATTCTTGTACCAGTATCCAACAATCAAGTCTCTTCCAGGTGATTTTCCATCATGAAGTTTCTGAATTACAGTCTCAAGGTATTACCATCAATGCTGTATGTTTTGGGTGTAATGCACGGACAATAATTACTTCGAATTTCTTTCAGCCAGAGAGCATGTCGGCTAAATTCCATCTCTTCGCTTCAGATTATCCTCCAGAAGGAGCTTCTATATTTTCTGCTTCTCCTCTCATGTCTCTATACACTGCTGCTTGGTTCCAGTCAAATTTTCTGTTTGTTTTTTTCTCGGTTGCTCTCCTCTGATGTCGAAGTTTCTCACTGACAGCTCTTAGCTCTTGCTCGAGAGCGATCAGTTTGCAATTGAGTGTTCTCTTTTCGCTATTTCCAAACATCACTTCTGTCTCCTTTTTCACTTTTAGTTGGTGAGATGTCGTATAGTGATTTGCTTGTTTGCAAACAATAAGCATCGTCACATGGCTGGTGGTCTTCCATAAATCAGATATTTTTTTTTCTCTGTCTTGAAAATCTATCATAGCTATTTTGTCATTGTTTCGGCTTTGTGTACTTTTTGTGTGTCGTTCATGTACTGCTTTGCAGTAGTAGTCAGGGCATGTAGACAGGTATGAATCTACCGGAATGAGTGTTCATTACATTGCTTTTAATACTCCTCTCCTATTTCATCAATAGCATTTAATACCGTATCCTTTGCTTACTTTGGTAGAAAATACTCTTTCTTCGAGAGAGTATTTCAAAGCCAAAGTTGTTTTTTGTTGAAAAACTTTATTAGGAGCATATTTCACCACTATATAATATTGACTACCACTCTAGTAGTCGTTGTGGTTGTGTCTGCCATTTATCATAGTCGTAGTAGAGGGACAGTGGCCAGTTGCATTGACCAGCAATGTTGTTTGGCTGGCAAGCAGTATGGTATCGGTTGGAATGTCGCTAACTGTGAAACCACGTGGTGTCCTAACATCGTCCACACTTTTAGTTTATTCTGTTTGGAAGAAAGTTAATTTCAGATCTGTTTTGAATGAAGTTACATTCACCAACTTTCTTCCTTTGTTCCACAAATGTTGCTTAGCGTAATTGTTAAAAAAATAGGTCTAGATGCAGATCGTCACAGTATGCTTTTAATCTTGAGAACTAGGGTCGATGTAATCCAGTTACCTCTCCCCTGAACTTGCTGACCTTGTACCAAAATTTGAAATCAATCTATTCATATATCCAGCAGCGAGGTTTTGTTTTGCTCTTTTATAAAAGTTAAATAAATCATTTCATAGCAGTCAAATGAATCATAATGCAGTTCATAACTCCAAGAAAAATGAGTTTGTGGTTACGGTTTCTTCAATAGATCCAGCTAGAAAGGGTTTGTTTACCTTTTGTGAGGATGTTTTCGTTCTGTTTTTCAGTTGTGTTGTCAATGTTTTCGATCAAAAATTCCTCAGTTAATTCATTTCAAGATTAAAAGATTATTTAACAGTTGTGGATTCTTCATACGTTCCCACATACATACATACATACAGACATACATACATACATGCATGCTTACATACATACTAATGATGATGACGATGATGATGACAATGATGAGGATGAGGATGATGTCTACTACGTCAGGTGTAACACGTCAGGTGTAACCAAGGTCTAAATAGCAACAATATAATATCACTCCTTCCACTGCTTTCTCCCATTCTATACCCCCGTAGTCTAGTGTTTTATCAGCTATATGTATTTAAGCGTATGTGCACATACACACTCAGACAATCCTATGCATATACACAGGTATGTCTACAATTCTTACTGCTTTATGTTTTTAGATGTAGAAGGGAAATTGTCATTAGAATTAGGGACTAAAGAATCTGAAACGGTTCTTAAAATATATTTAAGGATTAGTTTAAGATTTCCCAACACCCACAGACGTGTTTCCGAATTTGTTTTTCATCAGTGCAGCCTGGCGTGTATTAAGGTTTTTCTTAATTTCTCTAATATATATGAAGGCTTAAAGTGATGAGTTTTTTAAACTTTGAGGGTTTTCTTTTTCTTCTTCTTGTACGAAAGTCTGTAATAGAATTCTTGTCGTAAAAGGCTAGCTTGGAAATTTAGCGTAAGTAAATATTAAAACGTTAAGTAGTTTTATAGACAGCATAGATCACAGTATTAGGTAGAAAAGGGAATTTAAATTCACCATTTATTTTACGCTAAGGTTCGATTGATCCATAGAAACTAGACGATGAGCAATATTTAATTAATCCTTACAGAAACTTCAAAAGAAATTTTAGGATTTTTAGTCGTTAATTCTAATTACAATTTCCTCTATAATGCTGAAATACAAAAATATATATATAGTTGTGTGTGAGTTTGTGTGTGTGTGTGTGTGTGTGTGTGTTTGCGCTCGCGCGCTCGCTCGCGTACAATAAGATGGAATCACACATCATGCGACATAGTCACTGGAAAAACTTCGATCAACTAAGATTATTTAAGTAATCACTAGAAAAAAGTCTTAAATTGTTTATTTATGTATGCATGCATGTATGTATGTATGTCATTACTCAGTCTTATTTCAAGATTTCTTGCGATTAAAGAACCGGTTTCTAACCTAGATCCAAGTCTCCTTCATTAGAATTTCAACATCGACAACATATTTTTGTATGTATGTATGTATGTATGTATGTATGTATGCATGCAAGTGTGTGTGTACATGTATGCGTGTGTCGCATGTATACATGTGTGTACATTTGTATGTATTCTGCATATTCATGTGTTTGTGTATTTGTGTGTTTTTATGTGTGAGTGTGTGTTTGCATGAGTGTGTGTGTGTGTGTGTGTGTGTGTGTGTGTGTGCGTGTGTGTGTCTACCTATGTCTCCTTGTGTATGCATGTCTGAGTGTGTCTGTGTGTGTGTGTATGGGTTTTCGTGACTATGTACTGTGTCTATAGGTATGTATGTGTATCTCATTTCCCGTGGACGTGTGTCTCCATATGCGTTCTTGTGTGAAGTGAAGTGAAGTGTGTGTGTATATGGTCATGTGCTTCAGTCTTCACTTGTGTATGTATGTGTGTGTGTGTTTGTCTGTTCATATAATCTATGTACCTATCCGTCTGTATGTCTAGCTGTTTACTTTCGTATCCATATGCTTATATACATGTGCATACACATACACACACATCTATCTACATAACAATCCACTAACTATTCTACCTGTATATGAATACAAACTATGGGTATGGAGGTGTGATTATCTCCTACGTACATTTCCTATTTAGTACTGGAGATGTTTCATTTATGAGAACGTACTCCTGTGTTTGTCTAAGTGTTGGGTTCTTTGGGTGCTTGGCTAAAATGCGGATGTCAAGTTGACTCAAGTTGCCTCCATCTTGGTCTTTGGCATGTTGGTAGAGTATGGAGGATTGTTTTTTGTCGTCATATTGTCTCAAATGTTCATTTAGTCTTTCCGTAATGATCCTAGATGCCTCCCCTATGTAAGTCATGTTCATGTCTTTACGAGCACCTTCTATATATCTTATGCTGTAGATTACTTTCTGGTTCTACAGTTAATGCCAGGTCTAATCCTACATACCATGCAGTTATTGGTGCACATGGTATTTTCAAAGGGGTACGTCCTATATAGTTGTGATCTGACGGAGTTCCCTGGCTTTTCAACAATCTTAATGTTGAGTTTGGTCTCCTTCAGAGCTTTCCTAAATCTACAAGCTAGTTCTCCATGGGCTGTAGCTTCTACAAACATCACTCCTTGATATTTGTCGGTTTTATACCACGTGTTCACCCTGTTTACTTTGTCACAAACTCTTTGCATCCTATTCAAGTCTTTGATTCTATATCTAGGGCAGGTATCACTGGTATTATTACATATAATGTTATCTAACTATTTTCTCGTACCCCTGCATACCCGAACCCTATCTTTCTGATCATATTCAGAGAACTGCATGCGGTGCATGAAGTTCTGTACATGTTTCTTTGTTTCATAGGGTTCGCATAGTGGGGACACGTTGTTCATTATCCTAACTAAGTCTTCTATCAGTATGCTAATTTCATGTGTGACAAAGCTGAGTTCTTGTGAACAATATATTTCGAAACTATGGGTTTCATGTAATAGGAGTGGAGGAACTGCATTCTGTTCTTAACAGTCTCTAACCAAAGTTCAGTATTAAAGACGGGGAGTCTATTGTTAGGGTACTTAATGGGATAATCTATAGTTACCTTGATACTTTGGTGGATAGAAGTAGCTACTTGCTGGATACTCTCCACTAGGTTCCTCTCAGTTTCTACATTACCGTTACTAGAGTTGGTCTTAACTATGACATCAATGCCATCTACATACCTACTGTAAAGTAGAAGAGTTGTGGACTGTTCTGCTAAGGATTGCTTAAGTTTTCTGTCCCACCAGGTCATGAAGAGGCCGGTCACATCTCCAGCTACACAAACACCAATGGCTGCATCTTAAACTTGCATGTATAGTTTCTTCGTAAACTTTACTATGTAGTTCTTCAAGGTGGTTCTTACACTAGCCCCTATTACATGTGGACTTATTCTTTTCACCTGATTGTTGTTCTCAGGGTCTTGGGTGGGTACAGTTCAGCTACTCCAGCGCTGTGCGGTATTTTTCTTCACTGCTGAGGTGATGGTGAATAGTCTTCCCGTCTGTGACCTGGTGGGGCAGAATCTACTGAGGTCATGGGCGTCTAAATAGTCACTGTCGTAGCTTAGTCTAAGGAGGAGGCCCAGTTCTCTCGTGTTGACTTAACGGAACTCTACTTCACTCTCACAGGTTATCTCAATGCATTTCTCCATAGCAAAATCTATGTCTATTGATGGGTAGAGTGAAACCACATCCATACTACTCATTACACAACCTGTGAGGTCGTTGGAGTGGTTGCAAGTACTGATTCTACTAAGGAGATCTTCCGTGCTCATGCAGATATCTGGGGACATTTCTATGAGAAGTAATACATGTGAGAGGAAGTAGGACAGTCTACAATTGCTGGAGATATTCGCTCTGCAAACTGGTCAGGTTGGGGGCCCCCATGACATGTTTTATGTAGGGTTTGTGGTCTTTGAGTAACCCATATAGTGTAAGAACATCATTGTTGGATGCTTGGAAATTGTGTGCAATCTGTTTCTTAGGTTGGAGCATGTTGCACCACATCTCCATGTGTGCATTGAGGAGTTTTTCCACTCTTTCATGTTCCTGTGGTGCAACTTCTCTCATGCTACTGATGTGTTGCTGCATGGTCTGGACATAGTTCTGTGGGCTGTCTATTGACAGTCTGCTAGACTTGTCCGTAGGTAGGCACACCAATTCCAACTGTACTGCACCGTATATTCCAGAAGTGTAATTGTTGTTGATGTTGGCGGTGGAGGTATTGTTTTTCGATGTCCTGGCACCGAAGTCCTCTGGTAGTTTACAATACACTTTACAGATTAGTTTAACTTTCTAGATTTTCTGGTTTATGAAGGTCAAGATTAATCATATCTGGGGCTATCATTCTTTCTTTCTTTCTTTCTTTCTTTCTTTCTTTCTTTCTTTCTTTCTTTCTTTCTTTCTTTCTTTCTTTCTTTCTTTCTTTCTTTCTTTCTTTCTTTCTTTCTTTCTTTCTTTCTTTCTTTCTTTCTTTCTGTCTTTCTTTCTTTCTTTCTTTCTTTCTTTCTTTCTTTAATCTTCGCACACATACACATATAGGCATGCATTTATGTACATACGCATAAGCACATATCTGTCTATCTATATAGTTATGAAAGTGTATATGTGTATGTGCGTGCGAATGCTTGCGTATGCGTGTGTGCTTGTATGTATATATGTGTATGTGCGTGTATGTGTGCGTTTGTGCGCATGTATTCCTTTATCACGCAACAGAAGGCTTACATCCTTGTTATTCATCGTGTTTAATGCCTCTAGATAAAGAATGTGGTTAGCAAACCTTCATTTCCCTTACGCGTATCGATGGTTAACGTTCTTACTTAGTCAAAGCCAAAGGGAAACCACTCCAGAGAAAATATTTCAGACGCTGTCACAGAATGATATGTTCGGTTCGAAAATTGTTATTTAAAGAAGAATAAACATCTCATTTATCTATTTACCTTTTTATCTTTCTAGAATTTTGTGTGTCTGTCTGTCTGTCTGTCTGTTCCCCCGATATCTGTATCTACACACATATATACTGACACATATATGCATGCGTACATATATATATATATATATATATATATATATATATATATATATATATATATATATATATATATATATATATATATATATATATATATATACATATATATATGCATATATATATGTGTGTGTGTGTATGTGTGTGTATGTGTGTGTGTATGTGTGTGTATGTGTGTGTGTATGTGTGTGTATGTGTGTGTGTATGTGTGTGTATGTGTGTGTGTATGTGTGTGTATGTATGTGCGTGTGTCTAAAGTACAGCACTTTGCAATCGAAGTAGCCAGGAAAAAAACTGTAACATCAGATGGGAATTAAATGAAATTTACTATAAAATGCACCATCTGAAGTGACCAGCATTGGCATTTTACATAGAGAAATTCGGTATCTCCCTGAATATTATATCCCTCCACTTACTATGTATGTATATATATATATATATATATATATATATATATATATATATATATATATATATATATATATATATATATATATATATATATATATATATATATATATATATTCATTAATTTGTAAGCGCATACACACATATGAAGAAATATTTTCTTAAATTAAAGATTTTTGAACATACAAATTCTTTAAAAGAAATAAACAGTTCAGTAGATTCCCTAGAAGTTAATACACACACACGCACACACAAACACACACACACACACACACACACACACACACACACACACACACACACACACACACACACGCACACACAAATGGATATAAACAGCCATGCGCAATGTGTTACCCTAAAGGAAAAATATAATTGTCACTAAATGCGTGTAAGGGTGTCAAGACAAACGCTGCTAGAAATAAGAGCTAAAATGCTCTGATGCTGTAGTAGATGTACATAATTGTATACATATATGCTCTCGTGAGCATATATGTATACAGTTATGCACTTTCACAACAACATTAGAGCATTTTAGCTCTTATTTTTAGCAGTGTAGGTGTCTTGACGCCCTTAGTCGCCTTTAGTGACATATACATATATATATATATATATGACTGAAACAAGTAAAAAATAAAAGATAAGTGTATATATGTGGTTGTATGTATGAGGTGAAAGGGGAGAAAGGAGGAAACATATTACTCGTTTAGACAAGTGCAAAAAATAGTGGCCGTAAGACTTTCTAGTGCACCCAAAACTGATAGAGGGAAGTAGTGCGGAAGATTATTGACACCTGGCTTCTAACAGAATGGACTCAGATATAGATACCTAGGGAATCACCTAATTTATCAGGTGTAGATTCATGAGAATAAGATTAACACCCAACATTAAGTCTAAGGACCACACACACAGTCACACGTATATATATTTGTGCTGCTTACTTCTGTGTATAATTATATATAAAAACTGTAGAACATTAGTTGAACGATTGTTCAGTACATGTTGATACAACGTCAAACATATTCTTATAAGGATAAGTTAATGTCGCCTTCGTCACACTACACCAAAATCTCGAAGTCACTGTCCGCCTTCTTATAAGGTATAAGGTCAGGCGTGGCTGTATGATAAGAAGTATGCTTCCGTCCCACATAATTACGGGTTCAGTCCCACTGCGTGGCACCTTGGGCAAGAAACTTCTACTATGGCCTCCGACCGACCAAAGTCTTCAGGTTTAGTAGATTGGAATTGATAGAAGTCTATCGTATATACATATATGTGTGTGTATATGAGGGGTTTTGTCTCCTTCCACCGTTTGACAATCGGTGTGACTTTGTTTAAGTTTCCGTTAATCTAGTTGCTTGGCAAGAAGGACCGATGGAATAATTACTGGGCTTAAGAAAATAGTACTGGGATTGATTCCCCCTACCAAAACCTTTCAAGGTTGTGCCCCACCATTGCCGCAGTCGAATGTCTATAAAAGATAAATGGTATGTAAATGTATGTAGGCACACACACACACACACACACACACACACACACACACACACACACACACACACACACACACACACACACACACACACACACACACACAAGCACGCACACATGTGTGTATGTGTCTGTGCATTATTTTGTTCCGCACCACCGTTAGACATTGGGTGTTGGTTTGTTTACGTCTCATAACTAAGCGGTTCTGCAAGAGAGACTGAATAGAACAAGTAACACACTTAAAAAAAAAGAAATACACAACCGGGGCTGATTCGTTCGACTAAATTTCTTCAACGCAGTGTCCCAGCATGGCCGGAGTCTAATGAGGGAAACAAGTAAAAGATAAAAGATAGAAGATTAATATATATATATATATATATATATATATATATATATATATATATATATATATATATATATAAATAAAAAAATAAAAAAGTGGTTTGTATGATAGTGTATAGAGGAATATATTATTTAAAAGAGTTCCACCTCTGTTTTTTATGTTTTATTTATATTCTTATAAAATTAATGTGGGATATAGAATATGGAATATATAATATGAATAGTGAAATGAAATGAAGTATTGAATGTCTTATTGAATATATGAAATATTGAGTATTAAATATATATAGGGGCTAGTATACTTTCCTTCAGAGCAGTCATCAAGGTCCCGTCTAGATTGTTTCAAGGTCCACTGTTAATTTTACACTGGGGGGGGGGATCATAGTTGGGAGCAGTAGTCAAGGCGGCTGAGGACAAATGTCCTACAGTGGACCATCATGGTTTCCTTCTCTCTAGTTCTGAAGGTTCACATGATCTAGCCAGCCGTCTGCACTTTGTCGCCTTTTTAGTAATGTGCACTTGGAAAGAGGTATCGTCACGCATTGATTTAGGCTCTGGGATTGTAATCGCCCCTGGGCCAGTGTACCCTGTAAGTTTTTCGTTCAGTTTTGGGTGCTGGTAGCGCAGGGCTTGGAATTTTCCAGCATTAAACTGCATATGATTGTCCTTAGCCCATCTGTAAACTATGTCCGACTCCTACTGAGGGCATGCAACATCGCTAGGGTTTTTTATTTTCTGCGAGACTTTTGTATCGTTTGTGTAGCTAGCAAGGGTAGCTATCCGGGGAGCTGAGGGCATATCTGAAAGAGGGCCATTCTGAAAAGCCGTGGTCCCAAGGTAATGTTCTGCGGGACACCAATCACAATTTTTTTGTTCTTAGGTGGATCCATTGGCCGCCACTGCTTGACTTCTATCTTTCAGAAGGTCATGTAACTACTATCCAAGTTTGTAGCATATCAGACCATGATCTACTTTATCAAAAGCTTTTGCAAAGTCAAGGTATATTATGTCAACATTTGAGTTTTTGAGTAATTGTTTCAGCACCCAGTCATAGTGCTGTAGGAGCTGGGTCAGGCAGCTCCTGTCTGGTCGAAAACTATGCTGGGTATCACTCAGCAAGTCATTTTCCTCAAGGAATGCGATTAGTTTCCCTCTGACTATTCATTCCATGGCTTTGCTGATGTGTGAAGTCAGAGAGGATAGGCCTACAATTTTTGGCATCTGCTCTGCTTCCACCTTTATGGATTGGGCATATTATTCCCCCCTTCAGTTTGCTTGGCAGCTTGCCATCTGCAAGAAAATTCTGGAACAGAATCTGTAGTGGTTTCACCAGGGCATGTTTACACGACTTGAGGAGAATTGCTGGGAAACCATTGGGGCCAGCAGCTGAGTTTCCAGTCGTCGCTGGTTATAGGTGAGGCGGCAAAGCAATCTACTGGTTCGTTCATTTGTCTGTGTTCCAACGGGGTGGTACAGACACATTTGAACTGGTCATGCAGTACCTCACTGATCCTAGTTGGGTTATCTGTGAGGGAGCCATCCTTCTGGAGGGGAGGTTCTATTTTGCAGCGTACTGAGACTGTTTTTTTGGGGACAGGGGGATAATGAAAGAACGTTTTGATGTTTTTTATAACCCATGCTTCTTTGTCTGCTTTTCCCTTCGCAGGATTGGTGCTGGCTTTTTTCAGTCTCCATCAGTGTCGTTTTTCGGCGGGACCCTTCATTACTTTTAGGATGTTGGTTGAAGCGATTTGCAGCCTTCGTCCATTGTCTCATGAGGACCTTTCTCTTCATTGGAATCTTGTTGCTTTTTGTGTTGGCTTTGTGCTCTGGGAGATATTTCTGGCATATGGTTTGCATAACAGACATGAAATATTCTAGTTTCATGCCAACGCCTGGTGTGGAGAGACATTTCGGTCAGTCCTGTCTGAGGATCTCTTTTTTTGGATCGATTTCTAGTCTGCTTTGTGAAAGTTCAGGTTGGAGAGATTTTGGGTGCTTCCTTTAGGCTGTATGTCTCTGGTTACTTTTGACCCATACATAGACAGCTCTATTATGTTGTGATCTGAAACTAATGTCGGTGTCACTTTCACATTATGAATGATGTCCATATTGTTTGTGAAGCAGAGATCTAATATCTTATTCGCCCTGGTCAGTCAGAGCACAATTTCCTCCATGAATAGGGCATTGGTGAGGTTGAGCAGGGACTCCACCTGTACTTGTTTAGAATGAGTCATTCCTGAGAGCATGAGGCCCTCGTACCAATTGACACTGGAGAAGTTGAAATCATCTATAAGAAACACTCTCACATGATGTTCCAATTTCATGAGGGTTTCTTTTATTCTTGTGAGGCAATATTCAAACTTGCCTGTGTGGGTTAGAGTATCCGGTAGGCGATATTTATTGCATATGACTATATTGTATTGTCTTATGTGTAGAACTTGAGTGTCACATACTGAATTTGAGTATGACAGTAAGACCTGGGGAGTGAAGTCCTCACTGTTGTATACAGCAATTACACCATGGCTCCTTTCTCTTTTGTCCGTTCGCAGAATGGTATATTTTGGCACGTGTACTTCTGCATCATCTATATCAGGCTTAAGATGAGTTTCCACGAGTGTTATGCATACGGCTTGACTGCATGCAGCAAGGTTTCTCAGGGAAAATATTTTGCTTTTGTTGTGATGCAACAGGCTTCCAGTATTTAGTAAAAATATTGGCGTGACGACTGTGATGGCGTTAACGGACCCCACCCCATGTCTGTTGATTGTTGTGGTCTTGTGCAGTGGTGGGCAAAGTTCCGTGTTTGCGCTTGATGTAGCAAGGTCAGCTGCTGCACAATCTTTTGCGCCATGCACAAAAAAGACTCTTGCTCAGCTGCTGATTTTTGCATAGTATCTGAAGAACGCATTGCATCTGCATACTTTCTCTTTGGAGACGATTAGTGCTTTTCTTCTGGAAAGTATTTCTCCTTAAGGCCCTTGCAGTTTTGACGGGGTCTCGGATGAGCAAACCGGCAGTTTCTACCGTATTCCCCATGCCAAAATTTGTGTTTGCAGGTAAAATATACACGTTTTTCTCGTCTTTACTCCAATTTTATTCTCTCCTCTAGAGTTGGGGATTCCATTGAAGCCTCCAAATATGAGTTGTTTTTTGTTTGGTTGTTTCAGGTTTCGGTTTTAGTTGTTTCTTCATTTGCTTTTCCTTTTCCTTCCTCTTCTTTTTCTTTTTTATGTTTTTGTTCGTGGTCTTTCCTTCCGTTACTGGTGGTAGCCATTACATTGCCCTGGTTGTCCACAGGGGTGGGGCTCCATTCTTTTGTGGGACCACAAAATGCTCTCCTTATCGAAAATGCTCTCCTTATCGAAAATATGTGTGAAAGGAACATCACTGATCTATAAATTACGTCACTTAATTAATTAACTAACTAATTAATTGATTATATAATTAATAGATTCCAGCTTGTCGAAGCTTTGCACACAACAGCAGAGTTAACAATTGCGGTTTTAGTGCCTATGTACGATGAATCTGACGACAAGCACCATTGTAGAAACACATGTATCCTACGGTTTGATGACGCCATTCATGGTCCCTTGCTGTTTTTCACACATATTGTCTATGAGTAGAATTTTTTCTCTGGAAATAATTTCTGCAGCGTATGTTTTCCATATCCCAGTGTACAAGAATATGTTAAATATATGTAAGATAATGCAATTAAGTATTTTATAAACCGATTTACCACTTTTTTGGTCCTTTTTTTCTGTCTCCATCTCTCTTTCTATATAGTATATCCATGAATGTGTACACGCACACACACGCACACGCACGCACGCACACACACACACACACACACACACACACACACACACACACACACACACACACACACACACACACACACACACACACAGGTATACATACAATATATATATACATCTACAAACACAAATACAAATATTTACATACATACAACATACCCCCACACACGTATACATACAATATATACAAACATCTACACGCACGCACATACAGATACGCAAACACACACACAAACACACATGTATTACGTTGTGAGTAAATGACCTTCTCTTCATTTTTCTCTCCTATTCGCTATCTCTCCGTCTCTCTCTCTCTCACCTCCTATTCCCCTCTACCTACCTCAATATACATATCTATCTTCCTAACTTAGTTGCCGACTTACCGCTCTAACCATATATATTGAAATATTTCTATCAATTTACGTAAGGTTTATGTAATGGATGCATTTCCTATTATATATTAGGCAAAGCTGAGACGTACGTATTAAATGATTTCAAAATATATCACTATTTGGTTTGATTTCATTATTACATTATATATATATATGTGTGTGTGCGTGTGTGTGTATGATATAATATATTCATTCAATACATGTTACAGCGTGTATTATTTAAACTGAAGCTTGTTTTCCCTTGACTTGAGTCTCACATCATAGCAATTTCGGATGATACATATATTCGGCCATCTATTCAGCCATTTATGCATACTTGTATGCATATAATACTCCCAAACCCTTGCTTTTATACACCTGCTTTCATACACACTCACACAGACACACACACATATTTGTATATATATATATATATATATATATATATATATATATATATATATATATATATATATATATATATATATGTGTGTATGTATGTATGTATGTATGTATGTATGTATGTATGTATGTATGTATGTATGTATGTATGTATGTGTATATATATATATAAAGATATAAATAAATGGCAACAGATGGATAATGGTTCATTCACTACAGCTGTTTCCAACGAGTTTTTTTATTGGAACAACTGTAGTGAATGAACTATTATCTATCTGTTATTTATTGTTCACCTTACCTGTAAACTGCAACTAGCGTGGATACGGAGTCCATTAAGTGCAGTACGAGTGGTGCAATGTGTGTTCCTAAATACTGCCTTAAGACTCACAATATACTCAGTCGGGTCGGTTGATTGTATATACAACTGGAATAATAATCTGGTTGTACTTCGGAATGTATGCATGCATGTATGTATGTATGTATTTTTTCCTCTGATTTCGGTGTAAAACACGATTTCCGTTTCGGGTGCTTTACCATTGAAGTACCTGATTCACTTGAATCTTGAACTTATACATGTATGTATGTATGTATGTATGTATGTATGTATGTATGTATGATGTATGTATGTATGATGTATGTATGTATGATGTATGATGTATGTATGTATGATGTATTTATGTATATGAGTGTTCCTATTTGTATCGTGTTAGTATCACGCCCGTGTCTGTGTGCATGTACCGGCACGCGCGTACACACTTCTATCTATCTATCTACCTATCTATCTATCTATCTATCTATCTATCTATCTATCTATCTATCTATCTATCTATCTATCTATCTATCTATCTGTCTGTCTATCTATCTATCTATCTATCTATCTGTCTGTCTATATGCATATATATATATATATATATATATATATATATATATATATATATGTGGTAGGTGTGTTTATGCGTGTTTGTGTCTGTGATTATGTAGACACACCTAATATACTAGAAATATCTTCATATGAATCTTTCTACATATTAGGAAATGTACGGCAACACATATCTACATTGACACAGCCATCACCATCGAATATTGCCTTCATCATTATCATACGACTATCATGTGTCGTTGTTCTGTTGTTGATTGGTGCTCCTTCTTTGTTTTATAATTAATTACTGTTATTGTACTGATGTCGATGTTTGCTTTCTTAATGTACTTCAATTTCCCTGGTTGTTAACCACACCATTATTATCATCATCATCATCATCAGCAGTAGCAGCAGCATCACAATAATGATAATGATGATGATGATACTGCTACTGCTGTCGATGTTGATTACAATGCTGACGACGCTGACGAAAGTGGGCAACGATGACGATGATGAAGAGAAGTAGATATAAACTTTGATAAACAGAACTACATAAACAGAACAGTAGACACGCTCCAAAAACAAGAAGAGAGACAAATTGTTTGAGATAAGAGGAATTGAGTTGCCTATAGTTGAGAGTATAAAGTAAAGGGACAAGGAAATTGGACATATCCAGGACTTTTTAAGCTGGTAGCATAAAGGATAAAAGACAAAATATAGCAGTAAATGAAGAACACACAAAAAAGGACTATGTAAGAAGGACCAGCAATGTATCTATATCTAATTCACTAAAAATGTTATCACAGCTATCGACCCGTGTACCGTCTCGATCATACAGCGCGTCATTAACTGGAACATTCAAGAATTACAGGATATTGAGAGGGAAACCAGAAAACTGATGACGATTTCAATACGTTCCTCAAAAAGGTGGTTTTGATTGACTATATAAAACGCAATGATGTTGGAAGAGATTTGATAAGTGTAGATTTGTGTTAGAAAGTAAAAGCAAACAAAAATACAGAGGGCTATGAAAAAAAAAAAAGAAAAGAAAAGAAAAGAAAACTGAACAAGTACAATTATATAGAATTTTCTTCAGAAACATTGCCCGCAAACGCATGGGTTAGTTAAGGAAATAGGCTCTAGAGTAAGCTACAGAAGGCGCTATAATGGTAGCCCAAGACAAGGCTATAAGGATACGAACAATCAGAACGCATAAATAAAGACAATATATCATCGTTTTGTCGCTTATGCAGTGAGAAGGAAGAGATTATAGTCTACATATTGTCAGAGTACATGTAAGAATCTGACGCAGAAACAACAGGAAGTTTGCAAAAACGACGGAATTGCATCATTTATATGTTAACAACCGTGTAAAATATACTTGAACAATGAGAAAAGTGATATAATTCAAGACCAATGAAAGTTATCGAAAATGACTAAGCAAAAATTTTATGGAAACTGAAAATGTAGACAGACAATGAACTAGCTTATGACACCTTCCATCCATGTCGAGTCTTCCAAATATGGTCATGGGCTAACTTTAGATATTGTTGTTCTCATTCAAGTCCGACCATCTTTGCATTTCAATTTGTGAGGTCCCACGTATAAGTGGCAGTCAATAGTGAAGTTGAGAATCTCATTCACCAAATGGCTTACCTTCTCTTAAAACCGCAACGAAAGGACATAAACGTATACATTATCTGTTGCATTACATAGCGTTTGTTGTACTTTTGATACGAATAGATGCTTAAAAAGCTTTATATAATTTTTTATTGAAACTTAGTCTCTAATAAACACACAGAAGCGCACACACAGCACATGCACACGCATAAATACAGAGTTTATTGAAACTAAATGCTAATCTCGAGATTTGTGCTTCGTATCACTGCTATCTTCAGACGCCAACAATTATTGATATAATAATTGTTGTAACACCATTTGTAACTTATCTATTAAAATAAAGACATAAACGCTTATAGAGAGGCTAAATTATATTTCGACAACAAATGTAAAAATACCACTGTTTGGTGGTACATTTACAGTTGTTTAAATACAATTTAATCTCTCTATTAATGCATATGTCTTTAGTTTAACAGATAATTCAAGAGGGAAATCAGACAATAATAATACGAATAGATGAAACACCAAATGCAAAACCTAAACATATTCCACTAACGACAAAATGCACTCACAAACAGACAAGTTTTTACTACTCCCTACTTTTAGCTAAAACAAAATCAAAGTCAACAAAACACCAAATCTAATCAAAAAACAAACAACCTTAATTAAATGAACAAACAAGATCAGTAAATGAAAAACCCAATAAAAATAAAATTACAAAGCAAAGTACAAGCCACAATCAAAACCAACAAACAAAAGTAATCAGTGAAAAAGTACAAAAATAGCAGTCAATCAATACGCACCAAAAATAAAATCAATGAAGAGACATGCACAAGAAACCTCACTCACTCAAGAGAATATAAATATATCAAATAACGGAGTTATCGCCTGAAGATCGCAGAGGCTTGAAACTTGAGCTGCGAGATAAATATTCAGCTTCAGTAAAACATGCTCTGTAACATATTGACCATCTGTGTATGATTCGTCGGGCATAATTCAAGATTTGTGTGTCTGTATTCGCGCACGTGTATGAAAACACACGTACGTATATATGTGTGTGTGAATACACATGCATGTGTAGAATTAAAAATGAAAAATTGGTGTAGCACAAACATTGAGGCTCTTAATATTTTCAAATTTAAAATAACAGAAGTTAAGTGTTTTATGGGGATTGATAATCCTGGCAATGCCCAACATTCGTCCAAGATATTGGTGATGTTGGCATTTAACGGACTCATCAGGTTTTGACAGGTTCTAGTTGTTCTATACAGCTAGGTATGAGTTGTGAGTCAGTCAGCTAGGTTGATACAAGATTATATGTTGGCAGTAGCAGGTTTCCATCAGCCTCTGTTAGAAATGGTCCTACTTCAAAATATATATATGTGTGTGTGTATGTGTATGTGTGTATGTATGTGTGTGTGTGTGTGTGAAAGTGCGTGTGTTTGTGTGTATGTGTTTCTATGTGTGTCTGTGCGTATGTGCGAATGTGCATGAGTGTGTGGGTTTGTGTGTATGCGTTTGTGTGGGTATGTGTGTGTTATAATGTAACGTTTCTCAGAAGATCTGAAAGGTCTAACATTGCCCAATTTGTACGGAAATGTTGAAATATTTAGCACACACACACACACACACACACACACACACACACACACACACACACACATACACGCACACACTCATATATCATTAGCGCCGTCTTCTCATATTAGACTGGGGCATTTTCTATCATACGCCTCCACCGTCTTCCAGCCGTCTCCGCTTGAAGATTACTTTCGAGTATGGAATTATTAAATGATTAGTTACTATACGGCTAGACGTTATACATAGAAACAACTTTCTCTGACAAAAGTATCGGGTTTTCTTTACTTTGTTCATAAAGTTAATTCGTAATTGATAAATCTTACAAATACACCAACACACCATGGTGACTATGTGTGTATGTGTGTGTGTGTGCATATGTATGTACAGACATTCACACCACACGCGCAAAGTCCCATATATATATATATATATATATATATATATGTATATGTGTGTGTGTGTGTGTGTGTGTGTGTGTGTGTGTGTGTGTGTGTGTGTGTGTGCGTGTGTGTAAATACCTATCTATCTATCTTTCTATCCATCTATATATATATATATATAATAGAAATATGTTACAAAATTTCACCTGTGCCTCGGAAAACCTAATCTTTGCCATTACATGCTTAGGGTGCAGTAATCAGTATATTGGCCAAACAGGAATATCACTCCATCGAATAACCACTCTCCACAAAGAACAAATCCGCAACCCACAATATAGAGAGATACAGGTCAATGAACACATAGAAAGGTGTGCTAGGAACCTTAATCCTAATTTCCTAATTTCCTCCTTCTATCAATGTTCACAGAACACGTCAGTATAAAATGAATAAAGAGGCAACTTTCATCAATAAATATCTTCCACAACTCAATATGACCACATAACATAATACAGAACACAACTAAGCTTTTAATTAATACCACTAACCCCCATACATCCATACACCATTCACATTACAGTATTATATCTACCCTAATTGCACCAAATCCAGAACTACTTACCTTCCTTACACATAATCTTTTTACTCAGGGACTAGTAGCCCGTTCGATAATCGGTGCGCCTTCAAAGCCTGTGAACAGTAATTTTACGAAACCAGTATGCCTTTGAATCTCTTTAACAATTCACAATAATGACTTTTATTAATTTTATTCCTACCTCACTTCATCTAATTGTATATATTTATAGTTACTTTTCATAAAAAAGCCTTTACTTTTTTTGATTTCCAATGAGCATTTTCGTTTATTTTTTTCTTATCCCTCCCACTATATATACATACATATATATATATATATATATATATATATATATATATATATATATATATATATATATATATATATATATATATATATATATATATATATATATATATATACGTAGACAAGTGTTAGTCAAATAGTGGATTTGATCTAATTGGTTAAACACCTACCACATAAAGTTGCTTGACTTCTACCCAAACACACGAAGCCACACAATCAACGTATCTATTAAATGTTTAATGCAATATATATGCTAAATAACTTTTGTCTGTCTATCTATCTATCTATCTATCTATCTATCTATCTATCTATCTATCTATCTATCTATCTATCTATCTATCTATCTATCTGTCTCTCTGTCTCTCTGTCTATTTAGCCAGGCAGCAATCTATCTTCCTATTTTTCTAGGCACGCATACACAAATTTGTATATATGTATACAACTTTTTAGAAGCTAAATCATTTTGAATTGTTTCTTTTAGTTTCACACTGCCGGTTATTTAAACGATGGAAAAAGAGAGGCAACGTGACATATACAAGCAAATATATTTGTAATATATCCTAAAAAGAATTGGCATTGCGATGATTGGTTACCGAAATTACAAAGAACTGTGTCACACATTTATCTATTCATATAACAGTTATATGTAAAAGTGTGTCTATGCGTATGTATGTGTGAGCATAAACAAGCAGACACACACGCACGCACGCACTTTCGGAAAGTGACAGCTACCCTCAACCAGCAGACTAAGGTGACACTTGCTTACTGGTCATGCTTCAAGAACCCTGCTAAAAATTCTTGCAGTTTCAAGCAATTCTGATTTTTGTAGATGTTCTATCTTTACATTTATACTTTTGAGCCATGTTGGTAGCTGGGTGCTGCTGCTGCTGATAATAATAATAATAATAATAATAATAATAATAATAATAATAATAATAATAATAATAATAATAAAAAGATGGTATAAACACACGCCAGAAAAGGTCACAGAAAACGAGAAAGCAACCATACTCTGGGATATGCCAATACACACAGATAGAGAAATTAAGGCAAATAGACCAGATATAGTTGTCAAAGATCATGAAGAAAAAAAATGCTTTCTAATTGATGTATCAATACCAGCAGATGACAACGTTTCTCTAAAAGAAATGGAAAAACTTTCAAAATACAAAGACCTGGAAATAGAGATAACTCGAATGTGGAATCTAAAAACAGAAACAATTCCTATCATAGTAGGTGCTTTAGGTATAATAAAAAAATATTCAGACAAATACATAACAAAAATAGCAGGACTTACAAATATATATAACATACAGAAAATTGCACTACTGGGTACTGCACACATTCTACGCAAAACACTTTCAATACAGTAAACATAAGAGCATCACAGCAAACTACAGCACGTACCCAAGGCGCACAGAGCTGCGCTCGGTAGTGAAGTGAAAGCACGTTATAAAAATAAAACTACTGAATAATAATAATAATAATAATAATAATAATAATAATAATAATAATAATAATAATAATAATAATAATAATAATAGATGCCTTCATGCAATACCAAGTAGTGGCTCTCATTGCTTCTGATCTTAACTGATTGGAAGTGTTATCATGTACATTGTTTTGTCTTGGTATAAAAGATGGACTACAGCAAATATTCTGCTCAATACCACAGATTTGCTTGTCAGTCGCTTGACCTTCATCAGTTGAGCATGTTCCTTAGAGGCTGACGATATGTGCATCTTTGATTACGCGCAGAAGTAGTGGGGGAGCATCATAGCCATGTGTTGAGAGGAATTCTTTGTTGTTTCCATCATTCATTTTTGCAAACATGGGTGTTTTGTTAATCTTTAAACAGCCCTTATTCAGGGATCTTTTGAGCGGGATGGGTTACTCAGCTTAAACAAAATTCTAACTGGACCCCCACCTGCAATGTCATGCACTGTTTATCTTAATATGAGACCTCTTTGTCATGATGCGTATATTTTAGCCCAGTATCACTTTGACTGCATGCACTGCTTTCTCACCCACTCAATAATAATAATAATAATAATAATAATAATAATAATAATAATAATAATAATAATCCTTTCTACTATAGGCACAAGGCCTAAAATTGTTGGGGAGGGGACTAGTCAATTACATCAACGTCAGTGTTTCACTGGTACTTAATTTATCGACCCCGAAAAGATGAAAGGCAAAATCGACTTCGGTGGAATTTGAACTCAGAACGTAGTGACGGGTGAAATACCGCTAATATTTCGCCCGGCGTGCTAACGATTATTATTACGAGTTCAAATTCCGCCGAGGATGACTTTGCCTTCCATCCTTTCGGAGTCGATAAATTATGTACCAGTTGCGTACTGAGGTCGATCGAATCGACTGGCCCCCTCCCCCAAAATTTCAAGCCTTGTGCCTATATGAGAAAGGATTATTATTATTATTATTATTATTATTATTATTATTATTATTATTATTATTATTATTATTATTATTATTATTAAGGCGGTGATCTGGCAGAATCGTTAACAGGCTGGACGAAATGCTTATTGGTATTTCGCCCGTCGCTACGTTTTGAGTTCAAATTCCGCCGAGGTCGATTTTACCTTTCATTCTTTCGGGGTCGATAAAATAAGCACTAGTTGAAGACTGGTGTTGATGCAACCGACTCATCCCTCCCCAAAAATTGCTGCCCTTGTGGAAATATTTGAAACCATTATTATTATTACTTCCGCCTTAGCGAACGCGGCAGTATTGTTTTTCAGTCGCGTTTGTTCGTTTGTTTGTCCGTGGACAAGATATCTCAAGAACTGCTGAATAGATTCGGATGAAACGTACAAGGATGTTTGGCCTCGTGACTGGCAGGAACTGATTAAATTTTGGGATCGATCTGGTACCGGACAAGGATTCTCGATAATTTTTCCTGTTTTTTACTTAATTTTTGAGAACGGTCCTGTTCATTTTTAATATTCTCGTTTGTGACAGCAGTCGAGTTTATTTCAGATATTCTCACATTAAAGATCATCTCTGGCTAATCGTTGAGGGGACGTTGATGTTACCTTGGCGGAGGTTTGCGCTCTCTGAGTGCACTTGTTATAATTATAATTATTATTATTGGCAGAATCCTTAGCTCTCCGGGGCGGAATACTTAGTGACATTTCGTCTACCTTCACGTTCTGAGTTCAAATTCCACCTTAACCTTTCATCCTTTCGGGGTCGATAAAGTAAAATACCAGTTGAGTACTGAAATTGAGGCAATTGACTTAACTCTCCTACTCCGAAATTGCTGGTCTTGTGCCAAAATTCGAAATCATCATTATTATTATTTGATGAAAACTCTTAGCTTTTTTCGCTTGGTATGATGGAAAGTGTCAACTGTCCTCAGCCAGCAGACAAAGGTGACACTTGTTTACTGGTCATGCGTCAAGAACTTTGCTAAGAATTCTTGCAGTTCCGGGCAGTACTGATCTTTGTAGGTGTTCTACCTTTACATTTGTATCAATCTTTTTGAGCCATGTTGGTAGTTGAGTGCTGATACTTCCAAGTGCGCCAATTACTATTGGTATCACGACTACTCTCCTCATTGACCACAACTTTCGTATTTCCCACTTCAAATCGTCATAGGTGTTCAGTTTTTCTTCTTGCTATATCGATTATCATGCAAGTTCTTTCTTTTTATTTCATCACAACAATGTCCGGCTTCCGATGTCTGGTCAGGTGATTGCACTGAATCATTGTATCCCACAGGATTTTGCAATTTTCTTTCTCGGTAACTCCTTCTGTGATTTGCTCATACCCCGTCTTTGCTCTTTGTAGTCCGTGATTTCCACAGAACTCCCAATGGATCATTCTTGCTACGTGGTCATGTTGTCTTTTGTTTTCGCGTTGTGCCAATTTCGGGAGTTCGCTAACGATGTGCCATGCCATTTCACACTTCCCACCACACATTTTGCATTTGTCGCTGTCGTTAGGGTTGTCGATCCTACACATCACATAGTTGGTCCTTAACGCTTGTTCTTGAGCTGCGCATGTAAGTGCTTCTGTCTCTATCTTCAGGTCACTCCTCCTCATCCATAGTCACCGGTCTTCTGTATTTATCTTGGCGTTCGTATCTCTTGCAAACTGCCCCTACACAATTTTTCTCTTCCCATTTACAGTCTAACTTTCTTAACCTTCGGCGACGGATTAATGGGTCACTGATAAAGATTAATCAAATCTGAAATCAGCGCTGATATGACTGCATCACGCTTGCCGTAGGGAGGGAGCTTGTCTCTCTTTTCAGTCGTTAGAGAAGTGCTCTCACCTGGCTAAGAGATATTTTGACTCTTATTTCTATCAATGTTGGTGCTTCTTAGCACCCTTTGTCACTTTAGTGACGACTATACTTATTGCCTTTCGGTTGTAAATTGCGAATAGCCACCTTAATAATTTATATATATATATATATATGTGTGTGTGTGTGTGTGTGTGTGTGTGTGTGTGTGTGTGTGTACATACATACATACACACACATATACCTATCTACCTACATACATATATCTATATGCCCTGTATGTTTTATATGTGTGTGTACGTGAGTGTGCGCTCATATAAATATGCATATACACATATAAAAGTACTCCGATATCCATTCAAACAGAGGGAATCACAGTGTGATAATAAGTCACTCTAAAGTAGAAGGTATATTAATTTATTGAATAAGAATCACTGACACTACTCTTCCTTAGCATTCATAGGGAAGTCATCAATGCGGTGATTTCCCCTGAATGCAACAGTAGTAAGCCTTTAAGAGACACTTAAAATAAAATAATGTATATATATAAATGAGTGTATATAAATGTGAACGTGTTTGTGTGCATACTCTTTTACTCCTTTACTTGTTTCAGTCATTTGACTGTGACCATGCTGGAGCACCGCCTTTAGTCGAGCATATCGACCCCAGGACTTATTCTTTGTAAGCCTAGTACTTACTCTATCGGTCTCTATTACCGAACCGCTAAGTTACGGGGACGTAAACACACCAGCATCGGTTGTCGAGCGATGTTGGGGGGACAAACACAAACATACATGTACATATATATATATACACGTATATATATATATATATATATATATATATATATATATATATATATATATATATATATATATATATATATATATATATATATATATATATATATACATACATATATACGACGGGCTTCTTTCAGTTTCCGTCTACCAAATCCACTCACAAGGTTTTGGTCGGCCCGAGTCTATAGTAGAAGACACTTGCCCAAGGTGCCACATAGTGGGACTGAACCCGGAACCATGTGGTTGGTAAGCAAGCTACTTATCACACAACCACTTCTACGCCTATGTATACACTAGTAATAGAATTGACTACAAAGATACACCAATTCGGATCCTTTGCTGATAATTTGCAAAGACTATAACAGAATGTTAAATTTTCATGAGAGAGACACATTACATCTTCTGGAACCTTTATTACGGTAAGACGTACATTTTATAACAGACCGGTCGATCCATAACGGTTAATAGTATCATTCATTAAACTTTGGATTTCTTTAGATAGTGAAAATTTAGAGTGTCTGAATGTACGTATAATATTTCGAGAATATTTTATTTAGAATAGCTTTTCTATGAGACACGCATAACTTTGTATTTGACTGTCATCTGGAATGGGGACATATATCACTGAGAGGGCAGGCATAAAGGTTGTTGAATTACATAATGAAGAAAAGGTTTGAGTGTTTGTGTAAGAAATATTGTTTCTTTATAACTAACTTTTGATGTTGTGAAGTTTTGGTTCAACTGTAGCTAATCTGAATGCAATATTTAATAATGGTCGTATGACATCTATGTCCTATGAGGCAATATTTATTTATAAGGTTTAGAAAAAGCCTGACAATATCAGAATGAACATTAAACTTTAGGGAAGACTTTACAATATAATCTTTCATTTCCTACATTTGCATTTATGAATATTACTGTTGTTATATATCTAATGTATTCTACCTTTCAAACCATAGTATTGTTAAAGAGTTCTTTGCTGGAGGATAAGCTGGATATGTACTTACGAATGTCATTAACTAACATTACCGGAGGTTGTTTGGTATTTACATTAATACACTGCAGTTTCTCGTTAGCTTTTACTATAAAGAAAACATTTATCAGTACTTAAATGTAAATTTATATCTAAGAAATTAATTCAACTTACATTCGTATCAACTGTGATTTTGAAGTATAACTCTGACAATTCGTTTCTTAGAAAATCCATTGCGTCGCCTTTCATACTTCGCAATAATGATTAGACTCTTTTCTATTTGCAACAAAGTTCGAGCTATTCATGAGATAGAACGAAAAATACAGAGGGGCATATCTTCCGAAATAAGTGTAAGATATGCAGTCCTATTAATTCATAAACTTTATTTTCATCGTATTATCCCGTAACAGCATCAAAGAACACCTGACTTTTACCATTAACTCTAACAGAATGACTTAAAATGGCATAATGACGATAACGATGATGATGAAAATGATCATGATCATCATCATCATCATCACCATCAGCATCATTATAATTTTTTTATTTTCGTTTCCTTTCTTTTTGCATATTTTTGTGCCGCTTCTAGCATCTCCACATAAAAATGTTTCTCTCCAGTAACACCACTAATACTAATATTAATACAGTTAATATAAGCCAGCACCAGCACCAGTACCAGCACCCTACCATCATCACGACGACCGCCACCACCGCCACCGCTGCCGCCGCCGCTGCCGCCGCCGCTGCCGCCGCCGCTGCCGCCGCCGCTGCCGCCGCCGCTGCCGCCGCCGCTGCCGCCGCCGCTGCCGCCGCCGCTGCCGCCGCCGCTGCCGCCGCCGCTGCCGCCGCCGCTGCCGCCGCTGCCGCCGCTGCCGCCGCTGCCGCCGCTGCCGCCGCTGCCGCCGCTGCCGCCGCTGCCGCTGCCGCCGCCGCCGCCGCCGCCGCCGCCGCAGCCGCCACCACCAGATATCACTCTCCTACGGATTTAGTCCAAAGAATGGACCTTTTTCCGCATAGCTCTACGTACAGACCAGAATATTGTGAAGACAGAGGACGGGAGACTCATGAACTACCATTAAAACTGAGATGCATTTATAGAACTTCAAAAGTAATTATGGTACCTATTGTGATCCGGTACACTCGGAACCATCTCAAAGAAAGCAATATTTTAGCGTCGAGAGCTGCAAATACTAAACTTCATAGAAAGTCCTCCGTTGGCAGCAATACTTGGAGCAGCACATTCGTTGAGACAAGTGTTACCTCTTTAAGTTGTAGAATGGAGCTGTGACGTGACACAATAATAATAATAATAATAATAATAATAATAATAATAATAATAATAATAATAATAATAATAATGACGAACGTTACCTTACCTTAGATTATGAGAGACGAGTTTCCGAAGAACTATGCTTGTAACTGCAAAAATGAAACTGGGCCTTTGAAGGAAAGCCTCTCGCTTAACAGTGGACCAGTAAAGATTAGTTGATCAAGCTAATGCTATTAGGAGAAGAAAGTGGATGACAGAATTGGAGGTAGAAGAGGTCACAAGAGAACTGGAAAAGAAAGACCAGGCAGTAGGAAAGAACAACGAAATAAGAAATACAACTCAAACCAAAGAAGAACCTAAAAGAAAAATAATAATGTTACCAATAAAGAGAGGACAACTGATACCAACGAATTAATTAGCCTTAGCATGAAAAATGGAAAGTCGATCTCTACAGAGGTGACACATTCTTAGGGAAAGTTAATATCAAAAGAGGAATTTTCCAGGGGGACTCGTTGTCTCCTTTAATATTTGTCTTATATTTGATCCCCACTCAGTTTAGTATTAAGGAAGGCAAACGTAGGGTATCAGTTCAGGAATAGTAAGGGAAAAATTAACCATTTGCTCTACATGGTTGATCTGAAGCTTTTTAGTAAGAATGAAAAAGAGATAGATGCCTTAATACAGACTGTAAGAGTCTTCAGCAAAGATATAGGCGTGAAACTTGGCATAGATAAGTGTGCAATGTTAGTCACGAGAAGGGGATAGGTAGACAACAGCGAAGGCATTCAATTGCCAGATGACCAGACATTAAAATCATTGAATGGAGGAGAGAGTTACAAGTATTTAGGAGTATTAGAATCTAACAGTAGTAACTACAGAAATGAAAACGAACATTCAGGAGTACATCAGAACGGTGAGGAAGCTAATGAAGTCAAAGCTAAATGGTCTGAATCTAGTGAAGGCTGTAATTACTTGGCCAGTATTATTACTTGGATACTCAGCAGCTTTTGTAGATTGGACAAAAACTGAGTTAACAAAGCAAGACAGAACAAGGAAGGAATTTAATATGAATGGAGGACTCCACCCAAGGGCAGGAGTAGCAAGATTATGCCTGCTTAGAAAGGAAGTTGGAAGAGGGTTAATATCAGTAGAAGATTGCGTGGAGTAGGAAACAGTGAAGAAAGTTTATTAAAAGCTGCTAGAGTCACAGCAAGACATAGGGAAACCAGAACACCAAACGAACTTAAAAACCAGAAAAAAATAGAAATTATCTGACTAGCAGGAGAAAGCGTTGCATGGTAGATCCTCCGAGACAGTCGCAGTAAATAGTAGTAGTGAGGCATGGTCATGGCTGCAGAAGGGAAGGCTGAAGAGAGAGACAGAAAGTTTGTTAGTAGCTGCGCAAGATCAAGCATTAAGGACTAGCTGGATAAAAGCCAAGATTGACAAAAACCAAGTAGAATCCCTCTGTAGATTATGCAAATAAAAACAGGAAAGTGTTACTCATATAGTAAGTGAACGTAGCATGCTAGCACAGAAAGAATACAGGGAATGAAATGACAATCTAGGGAGAGCGACCCACTGGGAGCTATGTCGAAAGCTAGGATTTGAACATACTGATAAATGGTATGACCATGAACCTAGTAAAGTACTAGAAAGTAAGAAATACAAGATGTTGTGGAACTTTAACATTCAGTCTGACAGAGTAATAGAAGATAGAAGGCCTGATTTGGTAGTAGTAGATAAAGGGAATAGAAAGTACCAGATAATTGACTTTACAGTCCCAAATGATGAAAAAAATTAATATGAGAAGTATAGAAAAAATAGCAAAGTACCAGGACCTAGCTATTGAATTACAGAGACTATAGAAAGTGCGGGTAAAATGTATCCCAGTAGTTATAGGTGCATTGGGAACTATCCCTAAAGATCTGAACAGATGGTTAGAGGAGATAGGCATAAAACCCAGTTCAGTACGCTACAGAAAACAGTGTTATTAGGGACAGCTAGGATACTTAGGAAGGTTCTTGGCATCTAAGGCTACTTGCTGTAATCCAATAGGAAGGTCCTTGGCATCTAAGACTATTTGTTGTAGCCCGATATTAGGATTCTTTTCTTTTCCAACAGTCTAATCTGTTGAGTGTATAATGATTTTACGTTTTTACGTTCTGAATTTAAATTTAAATGCCGCCGGGGTCGACTTTGCCTTTCATCCTTTCGGGGTCGATGAAATAAGTACTAGTTATGCACTGGGATTGATGCAATCGACTAGAACCATTCCCCCAAATTTCAGACGTTGTGTCTATTGTAGAAAGGGGTATTATTATTATTAGCCACAAAGGGTCGAAGAGATCCTATAAAACACGATGTAGGTTGAAGAAGGGGTTTACAAAGGTGCTGCATGGATGAATAATATCAAGCTAAAACGATGGGATGGATGGCATTATATAATTAAATTAGGAAGAATTTAATCATGTAAAAAAATCATTAGTAATTGACGCAAATATATATATAAAAGTATAATAAAACCCAAGAATTAGAAACAAGATATAGTTTAACCAACGTTTTGGTTTAATTATTGCGCTTCATCATACGCATACAATATAAAGATATACAAAAGATGAAAAACTCGTATGATTCTCGCCCACACACAGGTGAGATATCTATATCGGTTTAGACTAGCTTCTACTATCTCACTTTTGCATTTGTTGCATCCCCGCGCATCCGAAAGAACTCGATAACATTTTTATAGAGTGGCTTGGTAGATAACAACCCACTTGTTTAGGTTACAAATGCTTCAATTCATTTTTTTCATTTTTTTCTTTTACTTGTTTCAGTCATTTGACTGCGGCCATGCTGGAGCACCGCCTTTAGTCGAATCAAATCGACCCCAGGACTTATTCTTTGTAAGCCTAGTACTTACTCTATCGGTCTCTTTTTGCCGAACCGCTAAGTTACGGGGACCTAAACACACCAGCATCGGTTGTCAAGCGATGTTGGGGGGACAAACACAGATACACAACATACACACACATACATATATATATATATGCATATATACGACGGGCTTCTTTCAGTTTCCGTCTACCAAATCCACTCACAAGGCTTTGGTCGACCCGAGGCTATAGTAGAAGACACTTGCTCAAGGTGCCACGCAGTGGGACTGAACCCGGAACCATGTGGTTGGTAAGCAAGCTACTTACCACACAGCCACTCCTGTAATACTTTCTTCCTCTTCTTTTCATTATTATTATTATTATTAGTAGTAGTAGTAGTTGTAGTGGTGGTATCAAAACCTTGTTCTTTGAGTGTCTCCTGTATTGCAGCGTCAACTGCATCTCAGTAGTCAATACACCCATACATTAATCCTTGCATCACAAATATCTGATTTTGGTTTGGTCTTCATTATTGTTCTGAAGAGAGTCATTATTGTTGTTTTGTGAGGAGTGTACTCACCCGTTTTCCAGATTTCTTTCTTTTTTTCTTCAAGAAATCACAATCTCTCCTTCATCACAAGATAATGGAATGACACTGCTCGTTGCTAAAATCAGTAGCCGGAATGCCTTCTCACTTGTTTCTAGAAATGGGCACGAGGTTATCGCGTCCACTATTTCCAGAGATGTGACTGATAGTACTCTGAAAATCGAGCCCTTGTGATCGCGTTGCTGCCTCAGCTGACCTCTGCTGTTTTTCTCTATTCATCAGTTTTTAGCCTTTCCATTTCATCAGAGGAGGTACGTGGCTTAGTGGTTAGCGTGTTGGACTCATAATCGTACGATCGTGGGTTCGACTCTTAGACCTGGCGACGCGTTGTGTTCTTGAGCGAAACACTTCATTTCACGTTTCTCCAGTCCACTCAGTTGGCAAGAATGAGTAATCCTGTAACGGACCGGCATCCCGTGCAGGTGGAGAAAATATAAACCAGGAAACTGGCCTTTATGAGTCGGTATGACACGAGAAGGAAAACTTTATTTTTTTTTCTATTTCATCGGAACAAAAGCTTCTAAAATTACTTTTACTACCTCATGTGTAACAATTAGATTTTCTTTGCGTTGCAACAAATGCCCCATACCTTTGTTTCCGTGCCACCAACAGAGCACAGCTTCATTTATGGCCATGTGATTATTGCGTGTCATTAGGACTCGCAAGTCTACTCTGCCCGCTTCCGAACCGAACACATATGCTGCCTCTCACCACCTTTGCACTTACCACCTGTCCATACTGTAATGCAAACTCAATGACCAGCCACAGATGACCATCTTCACCGACGTAATTGTCATGGCCTTTGTATTTCTCTCCCTCAAATACTGGCGTATAAGTGGATGGGTGTAGGTATTCTTTTGTTCTTATTCTTTTACTTGATTCAGTCATTTGACTGCAGTCATGCTGGAGCACCACCTTGAAGGGTTTTAGTCGAACAAATCGACCCCAGGACATTTTTTTTAAAGCTTAGTACTTACGGGAACGTAAACACACCAACACGGGTTGTCAAGCGGTGATGGGAGACGAACACAGACACAAAGACAAACACACACGTACACACACATACATGCACACACACACACACATATATACGCGACGGGCTTCTTTCGGTTTTCGTGTACCAAATCCTACCACAAGGCTTTGATCGGCCTGAGACTATAGTAGAAGACACTTGCCCAAGGTGCCACTCAGTGGGACTGAACCCGGAATCATGTGGTTGGGAAGCAAACTTCTTAGCACACAGCCACGCCTGCGCCTGTCTATTTCAGTCTATGTTTTTGTTCTGAAAATCCCATGAGACTTGTTCTGCTCAGTCGATGGAATTTTGTGAAACACTGCTTCCGGAAGGTGAGAAGGAAACTCTCTCTATCATTCTTAATGCACAGGTATATTACATTTCTCTGTTTTCTTTCTCGGATTATGCTCCAAGTCAAATATTTTTTTTCTGGGAAATATATCAAACCTAAAATCTCTATTCTGTGTAACAAAAGAAGTAAAACTGGCTCCTTTAAAACGACTACTATTTACCTAATATATTTGTCTGTATGCGAGTGTTCTTGTTGTTGTCTTTACCGCTAACGTTCAAAATATTTGTTGAACTGTTCGAAATAATTTCTTTTTCTATTAAATGATTAAGTGGTCATTTAAATGCTCGTTATGCTCATTATAGTTTTGCTTTAAGTGTTTATTCCAAAGTGCTTATTACTTTGTGTTGTCTTTTTGTTTATTTTTGTGTATTGTATTATTTTCGTTTACGCCCTTTTTAAGGGTACTTATCGTATTTTGTTTAGCTGATATTTTGATGTGAAAATATAGTCAAAATGTGAAAGCAAATGTAGAAATCAAATAAAATATCTCCGGGTAGCGTGGGCAGATATCCACACGTAATTAAAACCCACATAGTATACCGAATAAAGATCTATACAACAATAACAACAACAACAAGAACAAGAAAAGAAATTACGATAGTAACATCAACAACGGTACCTACCCAAACAACATTATCAACAATTGTAGTCTTAACAGTAACAATATCAACAACTGGAACAACCTCAATCTGAATATGATGACAGTAATATTGATACTTGCAACAACTTGAATAACAAAGTTATCAATATCAGTTGATAATATCAATAATAATGATAATATCAACAGGAATAACAATATAAAAAACATCAACTACAACAATTTATAATAAGCTTAACAAACTCCTACAACTTTAACAACAACCTGAATACAATAACGAATAAGTAGAGTCGATAACATTAATAACAACATTCTAAATAACAACAACAATAACAACGTGAACAACAACAGTGTTAATGGCTATAATAATCTCAACAATATCAACAACTTTACTAACAACAATAATATTAACAGGTGTTAAGAACTTGAACGACAAGAACAACAACAAAAGTGATATCTACACCAGTCAGAAGCTCAACAACAATAACAAAAACAACAACAGCAGCAACGAAAATAGCTGGCCGAATAATACAAAAGTAAAAACATAAATAATATCAATGTCAAAGAGCTATAATAATTACAATCTTACCAAAGACATCAACCACAATAACAACAATATTACATCAACTGTCGTAACAACTTGAACAACAGCAAAGCTATCAACACATTTTTTAGCTTGAATAATAACAAAATCAACACTTGTAAGAACTTGGATAACAACAAGCTAAACTCCAATAACAACTTGAAGAAAAACAATATTAATCTTCTAGTATTGGCACAAGGCCCGAAATTTTGGAGGAAGGGGCCTGTCAATTAGATCGACCCTAGTACGCAACTGGTACTTAATTTATCGACTTCGAAAGGATGAAAGGCAAAGTCAACCTCGGCGGAATTTGAACTCAGAACGTGACGACGGGCGAAATACCGCTTAGCATTTCGTCCAGCGTGCTAATGATTCTGCCATGTAATGTTAATATCAATAATAAGCTGGGTAACAACGACATTATTGACAAGAGTAACAATCTCGACAACAACGAACAATAAGCGTCGCAATGTTATTCTGAGTAGCAACAGCAACAAATGTGACAACTAAAATAGTTATAACAACAACACCAATAACAACCAAAACTTCAGTAACAAGTTGAACAACAGTAACAAAAACACAATACGAACAACAACAAAATGCACTCCAACAACAGTATCAAGAACAGTCTGTACAACAAAAGAAACATGAACAACAACAATATTGATTTTAAATTTTGGCGCAAGGCCAGCAGTTTTTGGGGAGAGGATAAATCGATTACGTTGACCCCGATGTTTCACTGGTAGCTATTTTATCAAGCCCGAAAGGATGAAAAGAAAAGTCGACCTCGGTGGAATTTGAACTCAGTACGTGAAGAAGGACGAAATGCCACTAAGTAATTTGCATGGCGTGCTAACGATTCTGCCAGCTTGTCATTTCAAATTTTGGCACAAAGCCAGCAATTTCGGGGGTGGGAAGGGGATAAGCCGATTACCTCGACCTCCAATGTTCCACTGATACTTAATTTGTCGACCTCGAAAAGAAGAAAGTCAAAGTTGACTTCGGCAGAATTTGAACTCAGAAGGTAAAAGATGGATAAACTGCAAAGTGAGCCTTAAATAAACAAAACAAAATCAAGACTATCATAACAACAACAACAACAACATGAAGATCATACGCTGCCACCACCATCACCGACGCCACCATAATTACCCCCCCCCCCACCGTCACCACGACCACGACTACCACGACCACGACGACGACGACCACCACCACCATTATAACTGCAATCATAACTATCATCAACTATTCTCAGTTCTACCACCCTCACTATAAACGTAACCACCGCTGCAACCACCAATACCACCACCACTACCACCACCACCACTAGCACCACCACCATCACCATCACCATCACCACCACCACCACCACCACCACCAACAACAACATCACCACCACCACTGCCACCACCACCACTGCCACCCCACCACCACCACCACTGCCACCACCACCACCACCACCACTGCTACCACCACCACCACCACCAACAACATCACCACCACCACTGCCACCACCACCACTGCCACCACCACCACCACCACCACTGCCACCACCACCAACACCACCACCACTGCCTCCACCACCAACACCACCACCATTGCCTCCACCACCACCACCACTGCCACCACCACTGCTACCACCACCACCACTACCATCACCACCACCACCACCTCCACCACCACCAAAACCACCACCACTGCTACCCCCCCCCCCACCAACATATGACAGCCATCACCACCACCGCTATCGCCACAATCTTTATCATCACCATCGTCATCGACCTGATTGTGATCGCTTATCATGTCAACATTATCATGGTTTATCTGAGAGCACACCCGCTGTTGTCTTTAAAAAAGGGATAATGTGGTCTAGGAGTAAAACACGGGATGGTCACGGATGGGAAGTGTTTAATAAAAAGGTAGGGGCTGCTCGAAGACCGTTGACTGAGATGAAGCAACAACAACAACAACAACAACAACAACAACAACAACAACAGCAACAACAACAACAGCAACAACAACAAAACAACAGATATATTCCAGATAAGACACTTGAAACCGGCATATACAAACATACACGTGCGCACGCGCGCACAAACACATACGCATGTACAGACGTACGTACATACATACACACAACTGCACATAGACAAGAAACAGGCAAATACAAGAAACTCGCACACACACAGACAAACATGCACACACACACACAGACAAACATGCACACACACATACAAACATGCACACATAGAGACAAACATGCACACACACACAGACAAACATGCACACACACACAGACAAACATGCACACACACACAGACAAACATGCACACACACACAGACAAACATACACACACACACAGACAAACATGCACACACACACAGACAAACATGCACACACACACACAGACAAACATGCACACACACATACAAACATGCACACATAGAGACAAACATGCACACACACACAGACAAACATGCACACACACACAGACAAACATGCACACACACACAGACAAACATACACACACACACAGACAAACATGCACACACGCACAGACAAACATGCACACACACACACAGACAAACATGCACACACACATACAAACATGCACACATAGAGACAAACATGCACACATACACAGACAAACATGCACACACACACAGACAAACATGCACACACACACAGACAAACATGCACACACACACAGACAAACATGCACACACACACACACACACACACACACACACACACACGTATATAGCCGTCTAGCAAATCAGTCAATGAAGCTATTAGTGTTTCTTTTTAGTGTGTGTGTGTGTGTGTGTGTGTGTCTGTGTGTGTCGCGTGTGTAGTGTAGTGAGTCAGTCTTTCGTTATTTAACTGTCTGTTTGTCTGTTTGTCTGATTGTCTCTCAATGTCTGTCTCTATGTCTGGCCTGTCGAAATGTCAGTATTTTTCGGTCTGACTGTAGCATCTCTTTCTCTTCTTCGCTCTCTCTATCTATCTCTCTCTCTCTTACTCGCTTTCTCTCTCTCCCTCGCTCTCTCTTTCTCTCTGCCTCGCTCTCTCATGCTCTCTCTCTCTCTCTCTCTCTCTCACTCTCTCTCTCTCTCTGCCTGTGTATGTCTAGCTGCTTGTCACTGCAGCTGTCTATCAGCCGTCCATCTCTCCACCCACTCAGCCGACAATCCACCCGTTTATCCATCCGTCCTCCACTCTTCAATCCACCCTTATCCTCTACAGTAACATATCCAATCATCCTGCAACCCAACACCCCTTCCCTCCATCCACCAATCCACCTATCTGTCCATTCCCCAAACCAAACCATCCATCCATCCATCCATCCATCCACCCGTATATATAATGACACACCCGTATATACATGCATCCACCCATCATTCCACGACAGCAATAGTGACGGTGGCTGTGATGACAGTGGCGGGGGGGGGAGGGGGGAGGTGCAGTTTGCCAGTAGTGGTGGTGGTGGTGGTATCATGACTGCGTTGTTGTTATTGTTCTTGTAGTGATAGTGGTGGGAGGTGGTATTGGTGGTGGTTGTGGTGTTGATAGTAAAGGTGCTAGTGGTGTTAGTGGGAGAGGTGGCATGCTAACGATGATTATATACGTGATGGTTATGGTTGTAGTGACGGCATGATTAATGTTGTTGTTGTTGTTGTTCTTGATGACAGTAGGGACAAGATTGAGGTGTCGGCAACGGTGGTGGAGTTGGAGAGGGTAGCGGTAATAACAGGGGCGGGGGTGTGTGACAATTTGGGTAAGCCGTGGCCGCAATGGTTGCACCCGTGGCAGAAGTGGCAGTCGTGGTAGTGGCAGTGGTGGTTCGAGTTGTGTTAATGCTAATATATTGCCATCCATCGTTCAAAGCCGTAGTTAGATATACGGATGAAGAAACGAACGACAAGTTTTTTTTCTTCCCCATCACATTCGGCAAAACTGTTTCGCTAACACCAGCCGGCATCAGCTACCCGTTTTACCATCCTGAATATAGCAGCTGTAAGATATTTTCAAAACCTATCTCCTCCCAACCACCTTCACTGCAATCGCTATATCTTCTCTGTCTATCTATCTATCTATCTATCTATCTATCTATCTATCTATCTATCTATCTATCTATCTGTCTATCTGTCTGTCTGTCTGTCTGTCTCTCTTTCTATCTATCTATCTATCTATCTATCTATCTATCTATCTATCTGTCTCTCTTTCTATCTATCTATCTATCTATCTATCTATCTATCTATCTATCTATCTGTCTGTCTGTCTGCCTGCCTGTCTGTCTGTCTGCCTGCCTGCCTGTCTGTCTGCCTGTCTGTCTGTCTATCTGTCTGTCTGTCTGTCTGTCTGTCTGTCTGTCTGTCTGTCTGGCTGCCTGTCTCTCTGTCTGTCTGATCATGTGCCTACCTGTCTCCTCTTTATCTATCTGTCTGTCTGCCTGCCTGCCTGTCTCCTCTTTATCTGTCTGTCTGTCTGTCTGTCTGTCTGTCTGTCTGTCTCTGTACTTATTGACACTTAAAAATTTCCTCACTTTTCATTTCGATTCCTTTTCATATTTATTTGTAATTATTTACTTTGTTAAGAACGCGTTTTACAAGCATACAAAGAGCAAACACCCCATGCACCCACAAACACATACAAACACACACACACACATGCACACACATAACCACGCATATATATATATACATATACACCCATCATGTATATGCGTATATTTACATACACACACACATACACACACACACACATATGCACATATCGGTGCCCCAGCGTTGACTTGGTTCTGATAGCTAAAAGAACCCCCAAAACTAAAGAACTAATATATGCAAGCGCACATGTTTTCACGAATATACATAAACACACGCATTCAGTGAAAAAAAAAATCTGTGTATACGCACGCGTGCACATGTTGTAGATACATAGACATATGTATCTTTTGGTATAACACATGTACATGTATATATATAAATATTTACAAACATATATATATACATATATATATATATATTTAATTATATGTATTTATTTTCTCCTATTAAAAATAATTCGGATAAAATAAATGGGTTAATAGATACCAGGATAGCAAAGATCACAAAATAACTGTGATGTAACTCCTGTTAGTGAGACAGAAACTCCTTGATATTTTGGGTATTTGAGTATATATAAATTTAAAGAATGGAGTAAACATGCGTTTACTCCATTCTTTAAATTTATACATATATATATATATATATATATATATATATATATATATATATCTATATATATATATATATATATATATGGATATATGTGTATATGTGTATTTATGCATATGTATGCATATTTACACACACACACACACACACACACACACACACACACACATATATATATATATTTGGAAAGATGCATAGCTTTACTAAATGTAAACAAACACCGAAAAATGGCACGAGCTACAACAGCAATCGGCGACGGTAACCGCGTCATTGTATACATACAGGTTACCGGCGAATCGATACGCACATGGGGAAAACAACAACAGAAGAGCAGTGGCAGTAGCAGTTGTAGCAGCAGTTATAACAATAACAAGAACAAGGAGGTAAGCCTCTTGACCAATCGACATCGCATCTCGGGTTCGCGTTAAGCTGTGTTTGTTGTCATCTCCAATAACCGTGGCGTTGTTGGAGATGTCACAATATCGCATGTCTGATGTTCAGTCAAAATGCAACCAAGAATATAAATATAAATGCAACACCTTCAAGAATATGCACAACGAAAACAACAAGAATAAACAAACAGCGAGTTAGCAAGTGCTCTTTTTAAGGTGTTTATTCGACCACTAAGATTAGCAGTCAAATCACTCTCAAATGTTTATATTACGTCTTAAAGAATGTGGAAGCATGCTGAGTAATTTTCTTCGATAAATTTAGCGTTCGAACAACAAGAACAACAATAGCAATAATAATAATAATAATAATCTTTTCTACTACAGGCATAAGGCCAGAAATGTTGGTGGATGGGGCTAGTGGGTTACATCGACCGCAGGTCTCAACTGGTACTTATTTTATCGACCGCAAAATGATGAAAAGCAAAGCTTTTGGCAGGTTATTTGCATTCATAATGATAAATTATAAAGGTCCATATTTTATATATATATGTATATATGTATATATGTATACACACACGTGTATGTGTGTGTGTGTGTCCCCATATATATATATATATATATATATATATATATATATATATATATATATATATATATATATATATATATATATATATATACATATACATATATATATATACACACACATACATACATACAGGTGTGCGTGTATGTTTGTGTGTGTATGTATATGTATGTGCGTTTCTGTGTGCATATATATATATATATATATATATATATATATATATATATATATATATATATATATATATATATGTATGTATGTATGTATATATATGTAGGTATTCATATACATACATATAAATGTGCGTGCGTGTGTGTATACATGTGTGTGTGTGTATACATGTGTGTGTACGTACATACGCATGTATAAATGTATATATGAAGATATATAGACGTATGCACAATATACATACACACAATATTCCACATAAACCTACATATTCCACTCTGTCTATGTAAACAAAAACACGTAGGCTCCGCTTCTGTCTATATCCGTCTCTTTTAGTTTGAATATTGCGAATTGCGCAATAGTGTGTGTGTGTGTGTGTGTGTGTGTGAAAGTCTTTTGCAGTTTCAATTTACCAAATTCCACTCGTAAATTATGAAGCATCCGGCGGCTGTAGTAAGATACTTGCTCAAGATGCCATGCCGCAGCAAGCATCGCGAAACCACGTGTTGCATACCTGCATCTATCTATCTATCTATCTATCTATC
>NC_142929.1:179605246-179612746 GCF_046866305.1 Octopus bimaculoides | reverse complement strand
GAGGAGTGAGGAGGTGTGGATATGCACACATAAAAACATATATCGTAAATCTGCATAATCTCGCAATATAAAAGGGAATTATTGAGATGGATTTTTAGAGAAGTAGATTGAATGAACGAATGAACAAATGAAACAAAGATGAGAAGATGGAACTAAAGAGAGAGAGAGAGAGAGAGACAGAGAGAGAGAGAGAGAGAGAGAAAAAGGTAAAAAGTAACTCCACAAAACACATTACCACTATCACCTCTACAACAACCCTAACCACAACCACAACCACAACCACCACTGTCATCACTACCACTATCACAAGTGAAAATATTTAAATAGTTCATCAAGTTTCAAGAGAAAGTAACTCCCATTTTTCTCTCAACTTTTTGTTTTTCAAGGTCGATTCACAACTCTTCATTTCTGGTAAGTAAATTCTACTTCAGCTATTTCTTTTATTATTGTTTTTTTTTTGTTTGGCTGTTATTATTGCTTTGAAAAGGAAAGGAAAAAAAAAAAATTATTACAATGATGAATATATTGTTTTTATTTATTATTGGATGATACAACTTTTTTTTTTGTTTGTAATTGTTCTTGCAGTTATTGGTCTTTTCTTTTATTTTGTTGGTGACGCTATAGCTTTTGTTAATTTTGTTATTGTTGTCCTTCTCATCAGATGCCCCAGAAGCAAAATAAAAGTAATCATAAACGACAATCTTCGTCGTCATCATCATCATCATCATCATCGTCATCATCATCGTCGTCGTCGTCATCGTCGTCGTCGTCGTCATCATCATCATCATCATCATCACCGTTGTTGTTGATGTCATTCAAATACCCCGAAGTTAGCTTTGCCTTTCATTTTTCTGGAATCGTAAAAATGAGGTACCAGTCAAATATTAGGGTTGATGATAACACCTACCCCACCCACAAGCATTGTGTCTAAATCAGAAACATTATTATTATTTTTATTATAATAATAATAATAATAATAATAATAATAATAATAATAATAATAATAATAATAATAATTATTATTATTATTAATTATTATTATTATTATTATCATTATCATCATCATCATCATCAATATTATTATTATTATTATTATTATTATTATTATTATTATTATTATTATTATTATTATTATTATTATTATTATTATTATTATTATTATTATTATTATTATTATATACGGCAGACAAAATCGCTCAGCGGCATTTCGTATGTCTATACGTTCTGAGTTCAAATTCTGCCGAGGTCGACCTTGCTTTTCATCTTCACCTCGGGGTGACTGCATTGATTATCACTTGAGCACTGGAGTCGATATAATCGACTTATTATTGTTATAATTCGCATGTTGTCAACAATTATATACTAGATTCTATTGCCTCATTAGGTGCACCTCTGTATCCCTGAGATATATTTTACATTAATATTTCTAGGGGTGTAAAATGATACTTGTATGCTACATTCGTTTTACTTTGTTTTATTAATTCCGGTGTCGTCTGTCCCTAGTCTAGATTATGTGACGTGAGTGTTGTATAACTTGTTAACTATTTATGTATTCATTTGTAAGTTGCATTTTGTTTCTCAGTGTCGGGTGGCGATTGTACGGAGCATGTGGTATATTAATTTTTATTATGGCGACCTTTCCGAGATTTTTTTTTCCGGCATTTCACGTTCTGAATTCAAATTCAGTCGAGGTGAAATCTTTGCCTTTCGTTCATCGGGGTCGACAAAAATAAAGTATCTGTGAAGCACTGAGGTCAGTGACATCGATTAATCCCCTTCCCTCAAACTGCTGATCTTGTGCCTAAAGCAGAAACAATGGCGGCAAGTTGTCAGAATCATTAGAACATTGGAAGAAATGCCATGTAGTATTTGTTCCAGTTCTTTATATTCTGAGTTCGAATCCTGCCGAGGTTGACATGGCATTTCAGCTTTCGTGTTTTTTCATATTTTTCAGTGTTACGGTCGATGTTTTGAACTAAATTCTCCCTTTACAAATTGGGGTCTTGTGCCTATAAAAAAAAAAATTCTAAATTAGAAAACGTTCTTCTTCTTCTTCTTCTTCTTCTTCTTCTTCTTCTTCTTCTTCTTCTTCTTCTTCTTCTTCTTCTTCTTCTTCTCATCATGATCATCATGATCATCATCTTCAACATCATTATTAAGGCGACAAGCTAGAAGGGTCATGCTTTGTGGCTTTTCGTCCATCTTTACGTTTTGAGTTCAAATTCTGTCAAGGTCGACTTTGCATTTCATCGCTTCGGGGGTTAATAAAATAAGTACCAGTCCAGCATTGGAGTCAATGTAATCGACTAGTCAATTCCTCGAAATTGCTGGCCTTGTGCAAGATTTGAAATCGTTATTATTATTATTATTATTATCATCATCATCATCATCATCATCATCATCATCATCATCATCATCATCATCATCATCATCATTATCATTATTATTATTATTATTATTATTATTATTATTATTATTATTATCATTATCATTATCATCTTCATCATCATCGTCATCATCATCATCATCATCATCATCATCATCATTATTATTATTATTACTATTATTATTATTATTATTATTATTATTATTATTATTATTATTATTAAGGCGGCTACCAAGCAGCGTCATTAGCATGCCGGACAAAATGTTTAGCGGCATTTCGTCCATCATTATCTTCTGAGTTCTAATGCGCTGAGGTCGACTTTGCCTCCCATCATTTCGTGGTCGATAAAATAAGTATCAGTAGAACACTGGAGTCGATGCAACCGACTAGTCACCCCCCCACCACAAAATTTCAGACCTTGTGTCTATGGTAGAAAGGACTGTCATCATCGTCGTCATCATTGTCATCATCATCATTTCGGAGTCGATGGATTGAATACCAGTAAAATGCTGAGTGGGCACCTTTCCCTAAACATGTTCGATCTCTTACACAAACTTTGTGTCTATGCAAGGCATCACCGTTCCTGTCATATTCGACTGATTCTCTCCTGCAAATATTTGGCCTTGCATCTAGGCTAGAAACAATTATTATTAAATAATAGCAGAATCGTAGACTTACGAATTAAATGTCCTGCGATATACAGAAATACCGCAAGGCACTTTGTTCGATGAGTAACCAGTAGAGAGCCGGATAAAATATTCTGCAGTGTTTAGTTACGTCGTTTTACTTTCTAGGTTCATTTAAAGCTTAATTCGAATTTGCCTTTTATATTTCAGGCGTCTATAAATTAAATACTAGCAAGCATTGTAGCAAATCTAATCGACTATAGTTTTCTTCCAAAACTTGTGCTTATATTATAAAGCATTAATAAGAACAGTGGAGAAGTGACAAAACTGATAGATCACTGGACTATATATATATTACATTTCTGGTTTCAAATCACATTAGCAGGGGTCGATTTTGACATCGTTCCTCTGGGGCGGAGAGCTATAAATAAACAAGTCGTGTAGTGGAATGGTAAATCATATGCATCTCAAAATATGTGACCCTCAGTTGAAGGTAGAAACCATTATTAAATGTATTGAATAACAGAATCATTTGAGGGAAGAGTGAACTGTTACGTGGTATTTGGATTCATAGCGTTATGCTCCGAGTTTAAATACTACTGCGGTTAAATTTTGCTTCCCAACTCTACTACTACCGACAAAACTAATAAAGCCAAGCAATGGCGGCAATCTAAACGACTGTTCTCTTCATCCAAAATTTTAGAAATTATGGAGTAAAAATATTGTTTCGGTCAATTTTGTCCTTCTGTCTTCCATGGTATTTCGTATACATTACAGACTTATTTTATTGGTGGATTTATTTGCTCATAGACATAGCTGACAAACGAGATAGATTCTGTAAAGGATCCACCTCATCAACAGTTGCAAGAAAACCATTTTCAGAGGAGGAACTACAGAGGAGCCATGCCTGGATGGGTGGGTGGAGTGGTTGAAGCGTGGTCTTGTCTGGTTGGAAACAATATGAGTGATTAGAGAGGAAGGGATAAACGGAGAGAAGCAGAAATGTTGGAGTAGAGACAGTACGAGACCATCCGACTGAAGCAGTACAGGCCACTGCACTCTTAGAAGAAAATTCTAAAGTAGAGGGAGAAGAGAGAGAGAGAGAGAGAGAGAGAGAGAGAGAGAGAGAGAGAGAGAGAGAGAGAGAGAGAAAGAGAGAAAGATAGAGCGAGAGGGAGAAAGATAGAGTGAGAGAGAGAAAATGGGGGAGAGAGAGAATGGGAGAGACAGCGAGTCTGAGGGTCAGCGGTTGGAGTTTGTTGTTGAATGACTTGATGCCAACAAATCGATTGACCTTTTTTTGATGTGTTCCAAGATGTCATTGCCTAAAACAATAATCTTTTGTGGATTCCATATGAGTTTTGTAAAGGTTTAGCGGGTGTTGTAAGCTCAAGTATTTTCCGGTTCTTTAAAAGGAGGCCAGCCTTTCTAATGCATTCTTTACTATATTGAGCGGTGTGTATCTTCTAGTAGAGATCCTCAGTGATGGTAAGTCCCAGCATTTGAATCGAGCTGTTCATGTTTGAGTGGAGTGTCTGAAATAAAGGTGTCTTGATATCTGAAGGGATTGTGTTCTTTTGTTGTTGCAAGCGATAAAACCGGTACAACTCAACTGGAGTATGTTTTCCAGGTATCTGCTTATGGAACCAGTTCGTATTCAGTTGTAAGGGATTATGATGTATATGGATGACGTTTAGATTCGTAAAGGTATTAGTATCATCCGTGTGGGAGTGTTTTAGAGGTGATGTCAAGTATTATTGACACGCATGTACCAAACAATTGAAATCATTATCGATGTCATCATTATTAATATAATTAACTTTATCATTATCTTTATTGGAGTTAGAAACTTGAGATGTTGAGATTTATGAGCTTTACTAAACATATGTGTGTGTGTGTGTGTGTGCGTGTGTGTCTGTCTGTCTGTGTGTCTGTCTGTCTGTCTGTCTGTCTGTCTGCCTGTCTATCTGTCTATCTATCTATCTATCTATCTATCTATCTATCTATCTATATATCTATCTATCTATCTATCTATCTATCTATCTATCTGCCCGAGGTTACCGCGGTTTTTTCCGTAGGCTGTTCTTTCCACAGATAAACCTAATCTTGCTTCTTACATTAAAAAAATTTCTTCTGTGATGCACGATCCCTTTTGATCGCTTTTCTTTTTCCGCCCCTTTTGATCGGAATTCTAGTCTTTTTCTATTTTTCCCCCTTTTTCTTTTTCATTTTCGAAAAAAAAAAAAAAAAGCTCTACATTTGTATTTCCCCCCGCTGTGTTCAGCCCTGTGTGGCCAATAAAGACAGTTATCTATCTATCTATCTATCTATCTATCTATCTATCTATCTATCTATCTATCTATCTATCTGCCCCTACCGATCCCTTTTGATCGGATTTGTTAATTTTTATTTTACTGTTTTTTTTTTTTAAAGAAAAGCTCTACAGTTGTATTTGTCCCCTCTGTGTGCATATACATACACAGCATGGCTTAGCCGTTAGGGTGTTGCACTGACGATTGCGAGATAGTGGGTTCAATTCTCAGACCGGGCGTTGCGTTTTGCTCTTGAGCAAAGCATTTCATTTCACATTGCTCTCCGATCATTTGATAGAGAAGTGAGCTTATGTCTACACAAGCATTTCATCACTATAATCAAATCATCTGTGTGGTTGTTCGGGAAGAAATTGTCGAACCCTCATACGTCGTCTAACGACGGGAGAGTCCATAGAAATACATACATACATACAGACATATATACATACATACATATATATATATACACACACAAAGATAGATATATATATATATATATATATATATATATATATATATCTGTTCTACACACGATATCACATGTAGATGCAAATTCGCATATGCGCATGTATTCATATATTCATATGCACAAAGCACTTAATGATTTCCGATTTGTGTAATAGGCATAAATAAAGATTTATATAGAGATTTGTTAAGAATCGATGGCAGCTATACAAATGTACATGCATATATATCTGATATATGTAATAGAATATAAAAATTATATGTAATTATCTATACATACATATATATATATATATATATATATATATATATATATATATATATATATATATATATATATATATATATGTATATATATGTATATATGTATATCATATATATATACACACATATGCATATATTATACGCAATATATACTACATATGTGATAATATAGATATAGCATATATACGAGACATAATGTATTCATGAAATATATATAATATATAAAATATGAATATATACATTCGTATTATATATCTATACGTATGAATGAATATCATCTCTCTCTCTCACTCTCTCTCTCTCTTTCTCTATCTCTGTGTCTCTGTGTTTATATATACACATATATATATGTATATATGTATGTATGTATGTATGTATGTATGTTTGTATGTATGTATGTATGTATGCATGTATGTATGTATGTATGTATGTATGTATATTAACCGTCTGTTTATTGATAGATTCAGCAATTGAAAACATTCAGTTTCTCATAGTATTATGAATGTTAACTTTATGCAGAATAACTTTGCTTAGAATAACTTGAGTTTTATGTCGAACCGAAGGTAATTGACTTCGTTGACATCACGGAAAAAGATGACAGTAATCGCTGAGAAATAGTAATACTTTATATAAGGGTAAACGCGATTTAAAAAAAATCTAGGTCATGTCCCTTAGGATGTTAAATCAAGTACCTTCACTTAGACATGAAACTCGAGTTGCACAGTTTTATTGTATGCATTAATAAATTCATATATATATATATATATATATATATATACATATATATATATTATATATATGTATATATATATATATATATATATATATATATATATATATATATATATATATATATATATATATATATATATATATACATATATATATATATACATATACATACATATATATATATATATATATATATATATATATATATATATATATATATGCACGTATATGCATAAATATGTACCTTTATATGTATGTATCATATATATATATGAAAATACCTGTTTACATGTATATATTATATACACACATATGATAACATATGTATGAAACCATAATTATAATCAGCCTAATTAGCGACAAATGGAATTTTACTGGATCTGATGAAACTATAATTGGCTTTTATGTCGTTACCATAATTGGTTAAAATGATCTCTCTGGATTGGAGGACACTTAAGTTTGTTTGATATAATTTTGTATTGGAGTAAGAAACTTTAATACCGGTTTTATTAAAATTTCTATAGTATCTATAGTGTGTGTCAGTATAGATTTTATAGAATTAAAATCAAAGCTATAAAAACCACACTCCACTACACCTAATTTTGCAGGAATCCTGTTGTTCTCCAACCGACATGAGTTATAATGGAAATACATATAGAGAAACATATAAAATATACAACGTAATACTCATTTATAAACCCGAGGGAACTATAAA
>NC_142929.1:179597746-179600246 GCF_046866305.1 Octopus bimaculoides | reverse complement strand
TCTCGTTTCGAGAACTCTTTTCAAATACTTTCATACAATTAGACTTTGATTTATGGGCCTGATCGTGGTAAGATATTCAACGGCACGAATATGGGCCACATTTGGCAATGTGAGAAGTTCCTGGCTGTCTGGCAATTAGATGCCTCACCTAAGTTTGAGGACATCTTCCTATAGGGATAAAGTGACAGGAAAACCAGTCATTAAAAATATTAATGAGTCACGCTTTAATGGAATGGTAATATTGCACCGGTAGATGATGGAATGAATGACAGTCATTCAGACTCACAGACCTCCTAACCTTTCTACCACCACCAACTTAAAAAGGTGTAAAGCGACTGGGCTTGTGCAACACAACGCAGAAAATATTTCTTTATTATCCAACAAGGTGTCGATCCATTGTTTTTAGAAGCTTGAATTATTTCAGGGCAGTAACCCTGTTTCATCCTTGTGGCGCATTTGACAAATGAGGAACCTTTTACTCTTATCACACTTAAACTGTTTATCTTCTTTCACACACACACACACACACACACACACACACACACACACACACACACACACACACACACACACACACATACACACACACACACACACACACACACACACACACACACACACACATCTGTGTATATATATATATGAATATATATATGTGTGTGTGTGCATGTGTGCGTATGTATTTATGAGCATGTACATCCTCTCAGTCACACACTTATGGCAGTGGTTCTTCAGGTTTTCTTAGTCCTTTAAGAGAACTCGGAACTCGCGACACCTTTGAAACCAGGAACTTTTCAGTACTCCATCTTTGGTGTTCTGGACATTTGCGACGAAATCTGTTTCTGAACTCCTTCAATACTTCCACAAAGTACTATTTATTCGCTGACCGTTTGGTCAGAAGAAAACCAGTGGATGTAGATGATGGATTTACTGTTGAAAAAGGGATCATCATAAGCTTTCGGGTGGACTTGCAGTGCCTGGCCTCTTGTGCCAGCGAAACATGCTCGGCTCATACAAATTAATCTATAATCAATGCTGAGTATTTCATAAGTTTTTGTAGCATTTTTTCCCCAGCTTAACACAAAACTATTGCTTAGTGAGCTTCCAAATTGTTCTTACGTCCCAACTGCATTCTGCAAACTAGTCAGCTGTAACAAGTAGTTTTTAGTAGGGTGTGTTCAAAGTGCTGGTACAGCCATCTCCAATCTGGAATAAGAGAAAAGTGGGCAGGTCAGCTTATTAAATGTATGGTAATGATATACTAAAATTACAATAATTTGGGACTGTTATAACTGCCTCCCCTAAATAAGGCGCAAAACATCTGGAATGTATCTCGCACGTCCGCGCACGCACTCACACTCACACACACACACACACACACACACACACACACACACACACACACACGCGCACACACACAGAGGCACATGTATATATATATATATATATATATATATATATATATATATATATATATGTATATCTGTATGAATTTGCGTCCCCTGGAACCGTCTGAGGATCAGTGTTATTCATTTTCTGTTCCCGTAATATAGCGGTTCGTCAATTAAGATCGATAGAATAATATAAGTACTGGGTGTTTAAAAAATAAGTACTGGGGTCGATTCATCCAATTACAGCTCTTAAAAGCGGTGCCACAGATGGCCGCGGTCCAATGACTGTAAAAAGTAAAAAATAAAAGATACAATTTCTTACCAAGAAACGGATTATTTATTCGAGTGAATGTGAAAGGGAATAAGAATCAAAATCAGAGGTTGAAGAAAGACAGATAAAACAGGGAGAGAAGGGGATAAATGAATTGAAACAGTAGAAAAATTCATAGAGTAGTTAATCAGTTGAGGGTTGCCACAAATGAAGAGCTTATTTCTTAGACAAGTGTGTAATAGTGGTTAAGAAATTGGATTTGTACAGGTAAAATGTCGACCGTTTTCGTTTACTATTTTGCTACTCTTCTATTATATCACCAACTGTCCAGTGACTATTATGGTATAAGTAGCTGTGGAGCGTTAGTGCAGTTTTATTTTCAGAACAATTGCCACAATATTTCATAACAGAAGAAGAATTACAAAAATGAGTTTCCTCAATATGTTCCGCAATTGAGTGAATCTAATATTTGGTGAATATACAACGTTTATGTAGCACAGTCACAATATACAACTATCAACACCAATACTCAAAGATAGCAGGAGGATGTCATTCACTAAACACAGATGTCGACAAATTTGTCCGATATCCCTGCTAGTGGAGTACAGCTTAAAGAAGGTTCATTGTAATATAGAGCATGGTCCCAGTATGGGTGCAGCATAATAAGTAAAACAAATAAAACAATAACAGTTTACCTATACATACATGCATACTCACATATATACATATGCACACTCACACACATACACACACACACACACACACGTTTATACCCACACATATATGCAATAAAAATTGAACTCAGTGTTAGATGTAATTCCAATTAAATAATGTATTC
>NC_142929.1:179585246-179592746 GCF_046866305.1 Octopus bimaculoides | reverse complement strand
TACATGATTCCGGGTTCAATCCCATTGCGTGGCACTTTACGCAAGTGTCTTCTACTATAGCCTCGAGCCAAGCAGAGCCTTGTGAGGGGATATGGTAGACGGAAACTGAAAGAAGCGCGTCGTATATATATATGTATATATATATATATATATATATATATATATATATATATATATATATATATATATGGGAGAATGTACGAAAAAACAACAACAGACGAGGACAGGTGGTGTAAATAACAAAAGGATGTATTAGTATGACGCTCGGGAATACGGAAAGTCTTTGACGTTTCGAGCTACGCTTTTCAACAGAAAGAATACGGAGACAAGGAGAAAATGGCTGACCGGTAGTTAGAAATTCTTTTTTCAGGAGAGCTAAGAAAAGGGGGAGATAACATATATATATATATACATATAAATTTATTGGGAGAATGTACGAAAAACAACAACAGACGAGGACAGGTGGTGTAAACAACAAAAGGATGTATTAGTTTGACGCTCGGGAATACAGAATGTCTTTAACGTTTCGAGCTACGCTCTTCAACAGAAAGAATACGGAGAAAACAAGGAGAAAAACACGGAGAATATATATATATATATATATATATATATATATATATATATATATATATATATATATATATATATATATGCATGTATATATTTATGTATGTTCTGTGCTTTTTCCCTAGCCATCGCTTGACATCCGATGTTGGTATGCTTACGTTCCCCGTAACTTAGCAGTTCGGCAAAAGAAACTGATAGAATAAGTACTAGGCTTACAAAGAATAAGTCCTAGGGTCTATTTGTTCGACTAAAGGCGGTGCTCCAGCATGGCCGCAGTCAAATGACTGAAACAAGTAAAAGAATAAAAGACTCTCTCTCTCTATATATATAATCATATATATGCATAGAGAGAGATAGAAAGAGAGAGAGGCGTCCATACATACGTTCTCACATGCATACAAACACACACATATACATACATACATACATACATACATACATGCGCACGTACATACATAGCCACTCATAATAAAAAGGAGTATTGGTGGAATGCCCCAGTGAAATCCTCAATAAAATGTAAATGTAATTACCTGACATAGTAATTTGGGATAGAGAAGGAAAACTACAGTTGTGGAAATCAGCTGCCCATCGGATGTTAACCTAAAGCGAAAGAATAGCGAGAAAGAAAATACGTACGCTAGACTATTGAGGAATCTACAGCTACTCTATCCAGATTACAAGTTCAGGTTTATACCTGTAATTATTGGGGCACCGGGATATGTAACACACTAAATAACAGTCTTGAGAAATTAGGCTTCTCAAAACCAGAAGAAAAAAAAACGGACTCGAATACTACAGATCGAAGCCATCACAGGAACTGTTAAAATCTGTAAAACTTTCCAGAAGTTTATCATTTAAGTATAACTGAGCATGTCTAGACATGCAACTATATGCATAAGAATACATACATAAAACATAGAAATCTACACACACGCACATTCATACATGAATACATGCATACATATATACATACATACATACATACATACATACATACAAATATACATACGTACCTGCATACATACATATGAGTATTACTGGTAATATGGAATTCAGTTCAACCTGTTACATGGTCAGGTCGTCGGCGACGAAACTAGTATCTTAACTAGGCTGTCTTCGTGAAGACAAAAAACAAACAAACAAAAAACAAAAACAGGACCTGTCAAATGTAAGCATGAACTCAGTATAGTTTCAACGATTATCTAGCAATAGCACAGTCACTCAGAAATCCTGGGGATGGAGTCCAGCGTGCTTGACAATTACTGGGAGTGAGATACTCCTTAGCTTTTGTTAAACCATGTCTCAAGGAGAAGGTCACTTTGACATAAAACCAGGTGTGCATGGAGTGACAGTGGTCATTTGGGGTATCATCTGCCTGCGCTTGAGATTATTGCGTCTCCACATTCCTGAGCTTGCGAATTTTATTGGCACTAAATATCTTACCTTGGCTTGTCTTTAGATCATGTCAGTAGTGTAGAAAAGGTCGATGTGGTGTCGTGCAGGCCTTATTGGACTTACAATTTTGCACAGGGATTGCTGACATTTTGCTTGTTTGTATGATTACGTATGTATGTATGTATGCATGTATGTAGGTATGTATGTATGTATGTATATATATATCATATACTAACATACATAGCCAGCAAAATAGTCACGAAAGAACATTCTATGTAAATGGTAGTATTTTTGTCACCGATATTGATTGTTGTACATTTGTATATGGCAATCTCCCTTTACTTCAGACGGTAGAAATTGTTATTTTTGGGAAATGTTACTAATGAATTCTGTCTAGCTTGAGTAGAGCTACAATGAAATCTGTGACCTATCAGAAAATATATGGAGCCGTATCATTTCATTTTCTCTTAGCAATAAATTTCAGGATTTTCTCCGATACTGTAAAAAAAAGAGGAATGGAGAAGATTTCACAATCAGCTTCATGAACCGGCTAAAAAATGCTGGGCTAAAACGTTTGCTTGCAAAAGGCATCTTTCTATGTCTGGAAAATGGCTGTCACAGATAGCCATTGACATTCTGATTTCTGTGATGCTCGTCTATACTGAAAACCGGGCAGGGGCTGCCATAGGGATCGACAAGAATACAAACTGATAGCGCCAGCATAACCATAACACGACTCTGTCGAATTAGTATCTCTGCATAACCACTCAACTCAGACAACTATGGAAGATACGCAACTGAAAAATATTTTACAATCATAGTTTGAGAGCAATTTTTCAGCTTCTGCAAACTATCTTTAGGCAACATAATGTTTATATATATATGTAAGCATTCCTACCACACACACACACACACACACACACACACACACACACACACATACACACGTGTATGTGTCTGTGTGCGTGTGCATGTGCGCGCGTGTATAAGCATTTATACGATGCAATTTTCCCTATGCATAATGCCCATCTATATCTCTGTCTCTCTATCATTCTGTCTCTCTGAATCCGCAATCCCCGAAGTAAACTGCAAGAATAAAGTTAAAACTATACGTTTATCTCTCTCTCTCTCTCTCTCCCTCTCTCTCTCTCTCTCTCTCTCTCTCTCTCTCTCTCTCTCTCTATATATATATATATATATATATATATATATATATATATATATATATATATATATATATATCTACATACACACACACGGGAATTTATATATACTAGTATTCGGAGTTATGACGGTTTGTATGTACACAATGTATGTCACTACTATATTAGTTTCCGTCTTATCAAAGTTTAGATAATAGCGGAGAAGCAAGTGACTTAATTTTTACTATTTGTTCAGGAAAGTATGGTTGATTTACTTATCGCCTGATCGACTGCTGCTTTCCAACTTTCGAGAACCAATATCAAACAATTGAAAAATGTTTTGTTCAAATTATATCAAACTTTTTCTTTTTTTTTTATTATTAATTTTGAAAGGTTATTAAAAATGAAAAGGTATAAACGAGCATAAAACATAAGTGTAAAAATCAAAAGTGACGAGTGTTTTGTTTACATGTAGCTGTGGAGGAGATATGAAAGTCTAACGGGCACAGATATGTTTTCTCAGAGAGGAAATAAGCCCACGGTGTACTGTAATAAGTACGCAATTGAACTAACACCGCATCCTCTTCCCAATATGTCCAGTTTTACAGATGCAAATATACAGTCATTCGAAAATCCGAAAAAATTCGGAATCCTTCATACTTCTAACTACCATCATTTCAGATACCGGATAAATTGCAGAAATCCGAAAGAATAACGTATCTATTCATTACCAGCTTTAACCTCATAAATCATTAATTACTATCTGTTTGGCAGATATCAGCATGCCTCGGCAAATGGTTTATTTGCTGATTTCTATAAACAAGACCCTGTATTCATGTTAGAACCATCGGCTTGGCTGAGGAGGCACACATTAAGGTAGAAACAATGTGGTCTCTCAAAGTTCCTTTGCACTGCTGAATTTCGTGTGTTTTGTAATCACATCGTCTAAAACAAATACACCAGCGAACAGATATTCATGTCCGAATCTATCTATCTATCTACTTACTCACATAAATGTATGTAGATGGATAGAGATATCTATGTATATGTATAAACACACACACATGTACACATACATATTAATACATAATTCAACGCACCATTACTGTGTTTTTAAAATGGTCACTATAGAACATTTAGTTCAGCGAAGCACTCATCGTGCAATTCGCCGGACGTATCATACATACATACATACATACATACATACATACACACACACACACACACACACACACACACACACACACACACACACACACACACACACACACACACACACACACACACATATATATATATATATATATATATCTTGAATTGTTGGTATGGCTGTTATTGTATGTACGGAATAGTTTTTATAGGACATCCATTTGATATACATTTATATATATAGATATACAATGAGAAAGAGATAGCTAGATAGTGAGAGAGAGAGAGAGAGAGAGAGAGAGAGAGAGAGAGGGAGAGAGAGAGAGAAAAAGAGAGAGAGAGAGAGAGAGAGAGGGAGAGAGAGAGAGAGAAAAAGAGAGAGAGAGAGAGAGAAAAAGAGAGAGAGAGAGAGAGAGAACCACACACACACAAACATGATAGTTTTATGTCTAATATCATGGAATCGATCGGATTATCGGGTACTGTTCTACACAAATGGTCGGAATGTGTTACTTCGCATTTTGTAGCCTTAGTATAACGTCACGCCGCTGGCTTGGTGTGTAGGCCAACATCAATCCAATGAGCGAAATACCATTCTGTCTCGGGGTTACTCATGGGCAGTTGAATGGACTGGAGCAACTGGAAATGAAATGTTTTGCTCACGAACATAGATTCACCGGTCTGGGAATCGTGACTAAGATATTGCGATAGTGAATGCAATACCCCTTACCACGGAGCCACACACCTATTGTGCCTATTATACAAAATATTATATACATAATTAGAAATATTACGTTTCCAAATGTCTCAGAGAGATTTATACAGTGGCAGCATGATAAAGTGATGGTTTGTTGCCAACTTAATGTGTCAGTCCCAGGAAAGGGAAAAATGCTACTTCTATTTAGCCCCAGGAAATACCGTTTCCAGTTGACCATGACACATTTTCCGTGTCCTTGTGTTTTCAAAGAGGGGAGATAAGCACTTCCACCCAGCAAAGCTAGTATCCAGAGACTAGTTTCAGAGTCATTGCTCATCAGTCTGGAGTAGCATGGTCTGCTAGCTTAATTCTTTATTACAGGCATAAGGCCTAATTACCGAGAGTATTACAAATGGTACTTAATTTATCAACTCCGAAAGGACGAAAGCCAAGTCAACCTCGGCGGAATTTGAACTCAGAGCGTAGCGACAGACGAAATACTACTAGGCATTACGCCCGGCGTGCTAACGATTCTGCCAGCTCGCTGCTTTATATAATTATAATAATAATAATAATAATAATAATAATAATAATAATAATAATAATAATAATAATGATGATGATGATGATGATGATGATGATAATGATGGTGATGATGATGATAATAATAATAATAATAATAATAATAATAATAATAATAATAATAATAATAATAATAATATGGACAAATAAGTATAAGTTGATTAGTGAGTTTAAATGTTGAGTAGAGCACCGGCAGAGTTTAGGCTACTTGTTGCCATCCACAGCTGTGGTACACTTCCGTTGGATCTACTTCAGAAATTATTCCACAATGGCAGTACGGGCAATAGTATTTTATTCATTGCCTAACTTGATGGGCATATAACAAGAAGCCAACCGACTCTAAAAAGCTTTTAGTGAGACATCATTAGCAATGTACTCGAAGAGACTCAGACTGATGGGTCAAAAGGTGTGTTGTACCTAATAAAGGTCTAATACAAAATCAATCCATTTCCAATTTATATATATATGAGAGGGAGAGAGAGAGAGAGAGAGGGAGAGAGAGAGAGAGAAAGAGAAAGAGACAGAGAATGAGAGCTAAGTACAAATGTATTGCATATTTAATACATAATCTCAAATACATGCATCATATATATGTATATATGTATGTATATGTGTGTGTGTGTCTGTGTCTATGTGTATATATGCATACATGCATTCATACATACATACATACATACATACATATTTCCCACACTCTTCCGGTTGCGGTTACACTATGGTACGTCGTCACCTTGAAAGGTTTTCGCCGATCATTTGATTCAAGGAGTTCTTTTTTTCTCTCCAGGCAGGTACTTATTTTATTGATTTCAATTTAGGTTGTGGTGAGGTTTCGAATTTGATCCATGTCAACATTGAAGAGACCTAGTAATAGAAACGTAACTACATACTTTGTACTCTAATATAGACCCTCATATACGTATTCATCGATATTTCTCTCTCTATATATATATATCTGCATATATAACGGTTTATAGAGTTACATTGGGTTTCTCGCTATAAAGTTTACCTTTATGGCGTATCTTTAGACCCTCAGACCAGTTAGCCTGTGGCCTTTTTAAAATATGGAGGGGGAAATGATACATACAAATATTGGGGATTATCTCCCTTTGCTGCTGGTCATCGGCTTCTGGCTATGCCGTCCTCCTTCAGCTACGCCACCTGTCGGCTATGAGGGTTAAAGGTCGGGGGTTATCTCCCACTCTCAACAGCAATCAATTTCCAGCTGTGGTGTAATTATCGGTAATACCGCTATTTTTATAATGGCGATAATTACACCACAGCTGGAAATTGGTTACTGATGAGAGTGGGAGATAACGTTCTACCTTTTACCCTCATAGCCGACAGGTGGCGTAGCTGAAGGAGGACGACACAACCGTAAGCCAATGACCAGTAGCAAAGGGATATAATCCCCATTGTTTGTATCTGTATCGTTAATGGGAAGAAACACAGGATAACACTATAAACCAGCTTTCACTAGCAATATATGTGTGTGTTTCCGTATCTATGTATATATGTATTTGTATATCTGATTGGTTTCCGCATAGTTTTTACGTAGCAATTACATTAGGCATGTCAGTCTAATCATGTGTTATTTACTTTATAACCGGCGTTGTGGCGTTTTCTATATGAAACCTGCATCCCTTCATGGATTTTTTAAAGGTATTTCATCGTATTTCTGGTGTGTTAATGATCTCATCGTATTTAAGGTATGTTAATTATTTCATCGTATTTGAGGTGCTGTGTGTGTGTGTGTGTGTGTGTGTGTCTATGTGTTTGTGCATCTAATTACTCCCCTCTCCCCACTCTGCCTTTGTCTGTATAGGTGCAGACATGGCTGTGTGGTAAGAAACTTGTTTCCCAACAACATGGTACCAGGTTCAGTCTTGCTGCGCTGCACCTTAGGCATGTGTCTTTTACTATAGCCTCGAGCCAACCAAAGCTTTGTGCTTGCATTTGGTAGACGGAAAC
>NC_142929.1:179575246-179580246 GCF_046866305.1 Octopus bimaculoides | reverse complement strand
ACGGGATATACATACAATATAATATAATATTATACTATATCATATTGTATATGTATATACATGTTAGAGATAATGAAGCAAAAAGAGAACGACATAGGCAGAGAGACAAATACGGATTTATCAAAAGAGAGTTTATGCTGACAGTCATTTTACGTCTTAAGCAGTAAAATAGTAAAAATAAATAACTGCATAAAAGCTGGTGTGTTCATTTGTCAATTCGGCGATGATATATGTGAAATACCATTTTCTTTATTTGTCGCATTAGATTCTAAAACAAGAATAAGGAATATATATATATATATATATATATATATAGATATGTATGTGTGTGTGTGTATAGATAGATAAAGAAATAGGCGTGGCTGTATGGTATGGTAAAGCCTGCTTCCCAACTGTTGGGTTCCTGTTCAGTCTCACTGCATGGCAACCTGGGCAATTATCTTCTGTTTAACCTCGGGCGGACCAAAGCTTTGGTAGTAGACAGTAGCGTTGGTAGCAGACAGGAACTGAAAGTATACAATTATAATGGATTCAAATTTTGTCACAAAGGTAGCAATTTTAGGGAAGGAGATGAGTCGATTATATCGACACCAGTGCTCAACCCCGAAAGAATGAAAGGCAAAGTCGACCTCGGCGGAATTTGAACTCAGAACGTAGCGACAGACGAAATATCGCTAAGCATTTCTCCCGGTGTGTTAACGATTTCGCCAGCTCGCCGCCTTAATAATGATTTCTTTATTAACCACAAAGGGTTTACGTTAAAAAAAAAAAACATTGTGGACAGCACAGGACAAGTAGAATATGAGGTTACATGAACGTCGTGTAAACAATGAAAGACAATCGAATATAACAACAAAATTCCCCCCAAAAGAGAGAGATCTAGGACTGCTCGTGGAAACCACACAGATACGCGACTGTCCTGACATCAGGCTCGCCGCCTTACTACTACTACTACTACTACTACTACTACTACTACTACTACTACTACTACTACTACTACTACTACTACTACTACTAATTTTTACTGGAAGCACAAGGCTTCAAATTTGGGGGAAGGGATTAAGTCGATTACATCGACCCCAGTGCGTAACTGGTACTTATTTAATCGACCACGAAAGGATGAAGGGCAAAGTCGACCTCGGCGAAATTTGAACTCAGAACGTAGCGTTAGACGAAATATCGCTAAGCATTTCGCCTGGCGTTCTAACGATATTCACAGCTCACCGCCTTACTACTACTACTACTACTACTACTACTACTACTACTACTACTACTACTACTACTAATAATAATAATAATAATAATACTGCCCAGTCCTGGCTAAAAAGGAATATATTCACAGACACAATAGAGTTGGGACCTATATACACTGGAAACTATGCCACCACTATGGAATAACAACAGAAAAAGGTGGTATGGGCACACGGTAGAAAAGGTCACAGAAAATGAGAAAGCAACCATACTATGTGACATTCAAATACACACAGATAGAGAAACTAAGGCCAATAGGCTGTATATAGTTGTCAAAGATCATCAAGAACAGATGACAATGTTTCTCTAAAAGAAACGGAGAAACTTTCAAAATACAAAGACCTGGAAATAGAGGTAACTTGAATGTGGAGTCTAAAACAGAAACAGTTCCTATCATAGTAGGTGCATTAGTTAGACAAAGACATAACAAAACCAGGACTAACAAGTTAATATAACATACAGAAAATAGCACTATTAGGCACCGCGCACATCCTAAGTAAAACACTTCCAATACAGTAAAAATAAGAGCATCACAAAAGACCACAGCACATACTCAAGGCACACAGAGCTGCGCTCGGTAGTGCAGTGAAACCACGAGATAAAAAAATAAGACTACTGAATAATAATATTCTTTTACTCTTGGATGACTAAAAGTGATTTAAAACCGGAAACGGATGCGGTAATCTGTGCTGCCCAAGAGCAAGCATTAAGAACAAACTTCATGAAATACAGAATAGACAAAACATCAGGAAGTGAGAAGTGCAGAACATGTGGACAAAACGGTGAAACCGTATGGCATATTACTAGCACTAACCCAGAATGAATATAAGAGACGCCATGACAATATAGCTAGGTTTGTCCATTGGACACTTTGCAACAAGTATGGACTTGACAGAGCAAAAAATCGGTACGACCACAAACCTGAAGGCATTGTCTAAAATAGAAATGCAAAGATCCTATGGGATTTTATGATTCTGTGCGACCATGAGATTGAGAATAGGAAGCCGAACATAGTCTTAATTGAGAAAGAAAACAAACTATGCTGGATCATGGACGTAGCATGCCCAGCTGACAACAAGGTATGCGATAAGGAAGAAAGAAAAGTTGAGAGATATGACAGGTTAGCTTGGGAAGATAAGCAGTTGTGGTCGAGGAAAAAGGTAACAGTAGTGCCAATGATTGCCGGAGCCCTGGGAACTGTGAATAAAAACTCTAGAAGTACGCGGAACAAATAGAGGCTGCAATAAGGGTGGAGCACTTGCAGAAAACAGCACTGCTTGGAACCGCTCGAATGCGCCGGAAGGTGCTCGAAAAATAAGAGGTGTTACCTTAGTTCACTGGTAGTGAACAGCTGACACTGTAGTACAGCTTCAGCGTTAGAAGCTTTGCAAAGGCAACAACAACAACAACGACAACAACAACAGCAACAACAACAACAACAACAAAAACAACAACAACAACAACAACAATAATAATCCTTTCTACAATAGGCACATTTGTGGGGAAGGAGTAAGTCCGTCACATCAGCCCCAGTACTTGGCTGATACTTAATTTATCGATCTGGAAAGGATGAAAAGCAACATCGACCTCGGTGGAATTTGAACTCAGAACGTAGTGACGGGCGAAATGCAGTGAACCACTTAGCCCAGTGTACTAACGATTCTGCCAGCTTACCACCTTAATGATAATAACCATAAGAGCACCACACCAAACCACAGCACATACCCAAGGCGCACAGAGCTGCGCTCGGTAGTGAAGTGAAAGCACGTTATAAAAATAAAACTACTGAACAATAATAATAATGATAATAATAATAATAATAACAACAACAACAACAATAATAATAATAATAACAATAATAATAATAATAAGAGTTGAAACAGCGTATCATTACAGTAACAGGTAAGCTTTCGAGATATCAGAAAAGGATAGATCAGTATCAACTCAATAGATCATTTGAGACTGACCAGAAGAGACTTTATAACCAAATAAATAGTGAAGAACGAAGTATTGAACATGAGAAACCTAATGCAGAAGAAGCTAAACAATTCTGGAGTAATATTTGGGATAAACCAGTCGATCATAATAGAGACGCGGTATGGTTAAAGAAAGTAAGGGAAGAAATAGTGAGTGAGAAGCAGTCAGATCTAAGACTAATGCATTAATGCTTTAAGTGCAAGGAAAAATTCCGAATTGGTAGGGCCCAGGACCAGATTTAGTTCAAGGGTACTGGTTAAAGAAATTTAGTAGTGTACATGGGAAACTGAGGGAACAATTTCGGGATTGCCTTAATGGAAGAATAATACCAGATTGGATGACTAGAAGGAGATCAATATGAAATATAAGAGCAAGGGTACCCAGCTAGACCAAACACTTGTTAACCATTAGTATGGAAACTGTTAACGGGAATGCTCTCAGAAAGCATTTACGAGTACCTTGACAACCAGAATTTACTTCCAGAAGAACAGAACATTTTCAGGAAGAAGGCTAGAGGAACAAAAGATCTATTATACATAGACAAAGCAGTTCTAAATTAAGTAAAAGCTAGAAAGAAAAATCTAACGATAGCGTGGATAGATTACAAAAAATCTATAACATGATCCCACATTCATGGATGAGAATGTCTGAGTATATTCAGTATAGCAGACAATATAAAAGAATTAATTAGCTATAGCATGAAGAAATGGAAAGTAAATCTTTACTCAGGTGACACAGTCTTAGAGAAGGTTAGAATCAAGAGAGGAATTTTCCAAGGAGACTCGTTATCCCCTTTAATATTTGTCTTGTGTTTGATCCCTCTCAGTTTAGTATTAAGGAAGGCAAAGACAGAGTATCAGTTTAGAAATAGTAAGGGAAAAATTAACCATTTGCTCTACATGGTTGATCTGAAGCTTTTTAGTAAGAATAAAAAAGAGATAGATTACTTAATACAGACTGTAAGAGTCTTCAACAAAGATACAGACATGGAATTTGGCATAGATAAGTGTGAAATATTAGTCATGAGAAGGGGACAGCTAGTCAACAGTAAAGGCATCCTATTACCAGATGGCTAGACATTAAAATCATTAAAGGAAGGAGAGAGATATAAGTATTTTGTAGTATTAGAATATGACAGGGTACTAACTAAAGAAATGAAAACAAAAACTTAGAAAGAGTACATCAGAAGGGTGAGGAAGCTAATGAAGTCAAGGCTAAATGGTCCGAATCTAGTGAAGGGTGTAAATATTTGTGCAGTTTCATCACTTAGATATTCTGCAGCTTTTGTAGATTGCACAAAACCCGAATTAGCAAAGCTAGACAGAAATACTAGGAAGGAATTCAATATGGATGGAGAACTCCACCCAAGGGCAGGAGTATCAAGATTATACTTATGTAGAAAGGAAGGTGGAAGAGGGCTAATATCAGTAGAAGACTTCATAGAGTTAGCTAGAGTAGATATAGACTCCTATGTAGGTAAACGTGGAGAAATAAGTTTATTAAGCGCTGCTAGAATCACAGCAAAGCATAGGGAAACCCCAAAAACCAAACGAAGTTAAAAACAAGAAAAAAAAAGACAAAAGTTAACTGACTGGCAAGAGAAGACTTTGCAGGGCAGATTCCCAAAGATAGCTGCAGCAAAAATAGTATTAGTGAGACATGGTTGTAGAAAGGAAGGCTGAAACGGGAGGCAGAAACTTTGTTAGTAGCAGCATAAGATCAATCATTAAGAGATAATTGGATAAAAGCCAGGATAGACAAAAACCAAGTAG
>NC_142929.1:179560246-179570246 GCF_046866305.1 Octopus bimaculoides | reverse complement strand
TTGCTTTGTTGAATTGGGTCTTTGATATTTTTGCACGGAATGAATGAGTTTTCCTTGTTTAAAGTATTCCATAAACTTTTACTATAATGATAATATTATGCAAATGTTGTTTCTTGCAAGTTGATTTAGATTTTTCCTTGAAATCTCATAAAATAAAATATTTTAGAAATATCATGTATTAACGAAAATAAATATATATTATATATTACATAGATATATAATACGCTTTAAATAATGGATGCATTATGATAATTTTAAATTTAGATGTGATATTTAAAAAAAAATTGTCCAGTAATATATTATTATATATGATCTCTCTCTATATCCCCATGAGTGTAAATCTAGATGTGATGGGTGAATATAAATAACGCGTTTGAATTCAGAATGCTAGAAATAATAATAAAAAAAACATTTAATTCAATAAAAATACCATTTGATGCTGTTTTATCTGTCTCGCTGTCTTCAATGCCTGTTTCCCTCCTCATTTCCCTCGTCTCTGTTGAACTCAGTCTCTCCATCTTTCTGCTTCTATAGATTTATTACCTCTTAATTCATATACATACATGCATACATACATGCATGCATGCATGCATATATATATATATATATATATATATATATATATATATATATATATATATATATATATATGTGTACATATATTTATATATATATATATACATACATATATATATACATATATATATGTACATATATATATATATATATATATATATATATATATATATATATATATATATATACATATATATATATATATATAAATATATATATATATATATATATATATATATATATATATATATATATATATATATATATATATATATACATACATATATATATATATACATATATATATATATATATATATATATATATATATATATATATATATATATATATATATATATATATATATATATATATATATATATATATATACACATATACATACACACACATGTATATACATACACTAATTTAACCTTTCTGTCCATACTCTTATTCTTTCCCTCGCTCTACTTTGCTTACTCTTGCAACTATCAACAATTTTTTAAAATCTACGTTTTCCTTTGCTGCCTTACTATCTTTTCCTCTCTCTATCTCAATGTTCCTTTGTTTTTCACTTACTATCTCTTTCTGGCCCATTTTCTATTTTCCTTTACTTCCTTCACTGTCACTGTAACTATGCCTTCTTTTTTGGATGCGTTGATTTTTGACTAGTTCAATAGATGGGCTAGCACGCTCTTTTACTTTATAGATTTTATACAAAAGATCGTGACTTACAAATTTCTAACTCTAACTCTATTGGTACCTCTGGTTTTCGCTCCCTTTTTATTATTAACATTCTTAAGTGCACTATAGAGCAGACTTAAATATTTTTGGCCAACACTGCATGCAGAGACAAATGTAAACATCTTGTTAGTGTATCATCGTAGACGGAGAAAGGGGCATCTGTGGGTGTAATTTCAGTCCTGTTCAGGGATTTCATTTGAAACTGAGTACCTTGACAGACATACTACTTAGAAACAGATTCGAAGCACCAGTAATTTATAAATCAAATTAGCTACCAATAACGCATGATGTATGCAAATTAGTCTATCCAGTTTACTTAATCCCTTAGTAATAGTGGGTTTATAAGCAGTATTTCAGTTGTCAGTTAAAGAGTCTACGCAGTCGCTGATGAAATTTTAATGCAGGATTGGATCTAGTTCCACTGATCCATCTTTCACTGTCCATGAAGATAACGTTTATACAGACAACTTGTTTACATCTGCTTATACATACAGAGTTGACTGAAAGCCTATGGATGTATTCTGCAGTAAATCATAGCATTGAAACAAAACAACCAGATGCCAAATATACAATATATATGCGAATTAGCCCATCCACTTTACATCGGACATTTTAACATAAAAATGGGTCTTTAAGTTGTTTTTCTGAACACTCACCTTAATTAATTCCGTTGACAGTTAAAGAATATACTCAGATGATAAAGATTGTAACATAGGACTGAAAGTAGTTCGGGGCTGATCCGGTTTTCTCATCCATACACAGTATGTATAAATATATATACTGTGTATACCGCTGTCTATACGTACAGTACTCTTTTTAAAAAAATCCTTAAGTCTATTGTATAGTACATAATGGCATTAAAAAGGTCATTAAAGCACAAGTAATCCATTTTCTCTTCATACCTTAGTCCATCTGATTACTACTGCTCTGTCTTTATGCCCCTCATTCATTCTAACTATCTCTAGGTCTATACCAATAAATTGTAACTCTTATCTCACAGCGTTTCATTTTTCTTTTATAGTCTGTCTGCTTATTTAACTGCGAATGAATCTGTCGGTACTTCTTTATGCCTATAAATTTGAAAGAGTTTCTTCACTTGTCTTTTGTCCATTTAAACATGCTTGCATTTACTCCCCTCTGTCTAACGTAGTTAATTTTTCGGCTATCTGTATTTCTGAGTACCTGCTGTCAATCTATCTATCTTTTTCTACGTCTACTTGTGAATCTCCTACACTTTTATTTGTCTGTCTTACCTTTTAATTATTTTCAGATCCTTATCAAAACTACTTTGCTATGCTTGCAAACTAAAACAGCTTTTGAAGTTGTCCATTATACACTATAATATGATGAAAACATTTTGGCACTCACTGTCTCCTTAATGATCAGCCTCTGTAGAGCCAAATCTATAAGACTCACTCTCCTATATCATTCACCATTTTTCTTTCACGCGTTAGAACTTTAACGAAATTAACGCCCGTGCATGCGACAGCAGGGACAAATTGCTCACCTCGGGCTCATTTTATCTCTTATCTGTATGTCAAACATGAAACACCTGAACACTATTCAGGTCGAACATCTACTATGCTGACTAGAAACCGATTCGAAACGGAAGATACTGAAACAAAACTGGCCCGAAAGTTTCTTTTTAAAAGACAATAATATGAAATTAAAAAAAAAACTTATGTCAGTAATGCAAGCCAAGTGCATTAAATTTGTCTCAAAGAGACAATACACTCAAAACCATCGTTTCTAGATACAGGCGAGTTCTTATGGGATGAAGAACGATCTCAGATTGTTTAAATAACGACTTAATCACAAGGAGTCCCATTTAAAATGCCAATTTTATCGAAAATCAAGTTTCTCCTATGAAAAGGAGTGGGAAGAAAGAAGGACCAAAGTAACTCTAAGTGAATCCTAATGCCTTCTAGATAATTGTAAAAGAGTCCGCGTCGGTGCGTAACAGCATAACACTTTTGTTTGAAGAAAATGGCTCACCAATTGCAGACCCTTGAAGGATAAGTGAAATACTAAAATAAATAATTTCAATGTATTTTCACTTCCCCACTGAGAAATATGCAAATGAGTTCTTCAACATCGCACATTACACAGGGAAGTGGCAATCATAGATTACATCAATATAAAAGAAGTAATATCGGCCATTGATGAAACGAACTTGAAATCAGCAACAGGCCCTTTTGGTTTCCCAGGGATTCTTTGAAAAACACGCAAGAAAGCTCTTGTTAAATCCCTGTAGAACTTCTTTGCATGTGGCAAACTTCACAAAATGCTAAATGTGTGTAAAATATGCCCCGTCCATGAAGAAGGAAACACAACAATGCTAAAATCTACCGGTCTATCTATCATAGAACGCATTGTCAGATAGAAGGTGATCATGTTTTTAAACGAATATAGCTTGCTCAATGACGCAGCACGGCTTTCGATCGAGAAAAAGATGCTTCGCAGAGATATTATAACACTACGATTCGGTACTAAAAAGATAGCTCAATCATTTAAATGTTGATGTGATAAGTTTCTATTTTGCAAAATCATTCGAAGTGTTTGATCGCGGGATGATGTTACAAACTACGTGACCCTAGTATAACTGGAGAACTCTGAGTATAGCTGCGGAGCCCCTTTGGAAATTGTACCGGGACTGCTACTATTTTGATGAATTTCTCACGCATATTCTTAGACGTACAAACAGCTACTCACACTAGGTACACGGGTGACACAAGAATCAGTAAAATATTTATTCTCAGTTGCCCGGACTTCTGCTTCTAATTATGGTTGCCACATAGCGTCAAACAAACAACAGATCGAAGACGTTAAAGATAGGTAGACATATATAGCTACACACACACACACACACACACACACACACACACACACACACACACACATATATATATATGAAAGAAAATGTGTGTAAATGTATGTTTGTATATAAATATGTATGTATATATATAATTTAAATATATATATATATATATATATATATATATATATATATATATAATTTAAATATATATATATATATATATATATATATATATATATATATATATATATATATAGGTATATATATATATATAGAGAGAGAGAGAGAGAGAGAGAGAGGGAAGGGGGAAGGAAAGTAAGGAATAAACAACGAGAGGGAAAAAGAGTGTGAGTGTATGTGTGTGTGTGAGAGAAAGAGAGCGAGAGTGGCAGAAACTGGAGGAGAATAGTTTTGATTTTAGATCGAGTCTCACTGTAAAGTTGTGTCTTGTTATCTAATACCACCAAAAACCTGATACTGTCGGTTTCACGCACCAAATTATGACTATCAATTTACAACTGTTAATTAAAATCACACATTGATTCTCTTTATCGCTTTCTCTCTCTACTCTCTCTTTCTCTTTTCCCCTTTTCTCTTTCCCCTTCTTTCTCTTTCCCCCTCTTTCTCTTTCTCTCTTGTTTTAGTCACAATATCTGCCTAATAATTTTATCGCTGCAGCGACTAACTAGACTACAATGTTTTCAGTTTTGTGATAAAAAAAAAACAAAAAACAAAAAACAGAAACAGAAAAAGCACTTTGAATAATGATTTTCACCTTTGATTCCAAATCAAACATGTAGAAGGAATAGGTGCACATCCGATAGATAACCCCTAGAACTTAACTTGTTCTTATTTTATCAATTCTCCAAAGACTGGAATGCTAAGATTAAACAAAAAATTATATTTAAAGCAGTAAGGGATTTTTATACATTAAACGAGCGGTATCACAAATGAAGAAATATTGATTTCAAATTTTGGTACAAGGCCAGCAATTTAGGGGGAGAATAAATTAGATTTTATCCATCCACAGTCCTCAACTTGGTACTTAGTTTGTCGACCCCGAAGTTGGTACTTATTTTATCGACCTGAAAGAATGAAAGGCAAAGTCAACTTCGGCGGAATTTGAACTCAGAATGTGAAGACGGGCAAAATACCGCCAAGCATTTTACCCCCGCATCCTAACGATTCTGTTATCTTGCCGCCTTTACAATGAGAGAAATGTTTGTAGATGAATAGCAATGAATAGCACTAACAATATAGTGAACTCACCTAAGGTAATTCGGAGTTCCCTCACACAATATCTTTAATTACACGGACAACCAAGACAATTTCTACTTCCAAGTATTATTGCAGCCTACAGTTACGTAGTTCAAGTAGGGTTACTTAGCAATGCCAGTTTTACGACTGACACCCAGAAATGGCACGCTTTAAAGCCCCGCCTTTCTCTTCATGTTGGACGTGATATACGTGAAGAAGAAATCGTAGGCTTTTAATAGCGCCTACTATACAACCCTTTTTTTTTTTTTGCTAAGAACAACAGACACAGGAAGACAAATCGCTCTAATTTTTATTTTACAACAAAGTGATGAATCGAACCTTATGATACACTCGGCTGCTGGCTAGATTCCTTCCGCACGTGATAATTGTAATCAGCAATGCCCATGTCTGCACTGTTTTGTCACTCGAGAATGGCTCTTTGCTGTCAGTTTCTATACAGTTTTGAAGGCGGCGAGCTGGCAGAAACGTTAGCACGCCGGTCGAAATGCTTAGCGATATTTCGTCTGCCGTTACATCCTGAGTTCAAATTCGGCCGAGGTCGACTTTGCCTTTCATCTCTTCGGAGTCGATAAATTAAGTACCCGGCATGCACTGGGGTCGATGTAATCGACTTAACCCCATTGTATTTCCTTGTTTGTCCCCTCTATGTTTAGCCCCTTGTGGGCAATAAAGAAATAACAAACCTTAGCGAGCCGGGCGAAATGCGTAGCAGTATTTCGTCTGCCTTTACGTTCTGAGTTCAAATTCCGCCGAGGTCGACCTGGCTTTCAGAGTCAATAAAGTAAGTACCAGTTGCGTACTGGGGTCAAGCTAATTGACTGGCCCCCTCCCCCAGAATTTCGGGCCTTGTGCCTAGAGTAGAAAAGTTGCTATACAGTTATTTTCGTAAAAATTTGTTTCTTCTCAACAAACAATACCAGGTCAATAATAATTTCTTAGATTGGCACGAAATGACGTACTTTTTGGAAGTAGGGGTCTAGATAGTTATCTGGAGAGGCAAGTATCTCATGGCCGATCGTTATGTTATCTACCACGAAATGATGACATGTAAAATTAACTGCAAGCAGTAATGTAACAAAATACTGCAAAACATTTTTGTCTGCCTCCTACTCATTGCACCCCTCACCGACTTACACTGAAAATATTTTTGATATGAAATATATTCATATTATTTATCTTCTCTGCAGTTTAGTTATACGCGAATTTATTTATATCACTTGCACTCCGTAATCTTACTTTCTTCTCTCGTAACGCCCATTTCTCTGTCAATAAGTGACACTGCAATTTTTATGCACAAAATTGAATGTATCTCCAGCGACTTAGTCTTGCAATCTGGGAATGTTTTGACATTATATATACATATATATATACATACATATATATATATATATATATATATATATATATATATATATATATTTGTTAGTGTTTTGTGTGAATCTTTCTCTCTTCACCGCTCTCTATGTCTCTCTCGCTCTGTCTGACTCTGTCTGTCTGTCTTTCTTTCTATACATGTGTGTGTGTGTATATATATATATGTGTGTGTGTGTGTGTGTGTGTATGGGTGTGCGCGCGCGTCTGTGTGTGCTTATGTATATGTCTAGGTATATGTATACATCTAGATGTTTGAATATAGCGTCTTCTAGACTGAAAAGTAAAATATATCTGGCCCTGCTTATCTGATTTTGATAATTTAAATGGCTTGCACATGTTTGTTACATTGAATTAAAGCAGTGAATAATAGTGCCAGCTTAATATCTGTTTAATGTTTGTTTGTTCTCATGTGTATATAATAGATTTTCACACAAACACACACACACACACACACACACACACACACACACACACACACACACACACACACACACACATACACACACACACACACACACACACAACATGCATATACGTACACACAAGTGCATGCGCTTGTGTGTGCGAGAGGATGCATGTGTATGAGATGGACTTTAAATTTTCGGTATGTCTGTGGCGTCTTAGTCAAACTACTTGTAGTGAAACTACGAAGTTACGGTCTATCAAATATCATATATATTTCACCCGACACGCACACACGTCTGGGTGTCGAAACCATAATAGTTTCCCGTAGAGGATGTGGGAGCTGATGATGGGTTACTTACGTCCGTTTAAATTAAGATAGCTGTTGTTCATGTAGTTGTGTACACGTTCCACTTTTTAGCTCCATGTCGAATGTGTTATTGAGCATAGTGATTGCATCATTATTTGTCGCGTTAGTTTCAACTTTTTGCTTGGAATGGGACCGGGTCAAGATTTATTGCTTCTGTTGCTTCTTCATTCTACATCAACACTTGTTAGAAACTTATATTTGTTGATCTTGATGGAAGTTTTAAAAAGTTCTTATAAACAGCAGATCAGTAACTTTGAGACATTAAAATTATTGAATCAGATTTTGTTTTCACGATACGACCGATTGTAATATACATACAGTCCTACACACACACATACACACACACACACACACACACACACACACACACATATATCATTGAGATTCATTTGAATTAGGTACCTAAGTTGAAGCACCAGATCAGTGCGGTATTATCCGTATAACTCAAAGTAAGGTGAATAAAATCAAAATAAGCAACAGGATATCAAGAGGTGATGCAGTACTATCGTTTCAAGCGACTCCATTTAATTGAACAATGATTGCATTGTTCAATTAAATGGAGTCGCTTGAAACGGTCGTACTGCATCACATCTTGATATCCTGTTGCTTATTTTGAACACACACACACACACACACACACACACACACGAGGGTGGGCTGAAAAGTTCATGAGCTGACTATGAAGGAGTGATGCTAGAACTGTGAAAGCTTGCATGCATTATTTTCCCTGAAAGGATGAAAGGTAAAATCAACAACTGCGGAATTTGAACTCAGAAAATAAGGATGGACGAAATGCCGCTAAACATTTTGTCCAACGTGCTAACTATTCTGCCAGCGTGCCACCTTTTAAATAATAATAATAATAATAATAATAATAATAATAATAATAATAATAATAATAATAATAATAATAATAATTGAAACACATGCTACAATCATCGAGTCGAAAGAATACTAGTGTCGCACAAGAAATTAGAAAATGATAGACCAAACATATCAATTATAGATATGGAAAACGAAGTTGCTTACTTATCGCCCCATCATGCCCGTTTGATTCCAGGATCGTAAAAGAAGAAGAAGAAGGAAAAGTACAATCCCTTAAAATTTGAAATAGGAAGGATTTAGAGCATGCGAACAGTAAAGGTCGTGCCTATAATCATTGGAACGTTGAGAACAGTAAGTAAAGATATAGACAAATGGCTGAAGGAGACTGAAATACAATGCCTGGTAGAACTCCTACAGAAAGTTTGTCTCTAAGGGACAGCAAAGATTATCAGGAGAGTTCTAAGCACTTGAAAAACCGCAGAAAACTTGGGTACCTTGGGTTACAGGTAGTAACCCGCTATCCACTTAATTCCTCCAAGAATAAGTCCGAACCTGAGCCAAACCAAAATAATATTAATAATTATAATAATGATGATGATGATGATGATGATGATGATGATGATGATTATGATGATAACAATAACAATAATAATAATAATGGGCGCATATTTATAGAAGGTCCATTCATTTGTGCCACTCTCCCGCTTCATCCATTTTCTTACAAATTTACGGAGGAGCAGCATTTTCGTCCCCACCTTCACTTTCCTTTCCAAGTGGAACATGGTAATAGCTAGGCCGAAAAGAAAGTGTCTGTCTCTAGTCCATTTAGTTTTGACCACCATACAAAACCTCTTTCGCATAATTCATCAGGCAGAGGAAAACTACCTCCCTTCCGAATTTGTGATAGAGGATTAAGAGAATCACGGAAGGGAAAATTCATCGGAGTTCGATTTGAACTCAACTCAGAACGTAAAGAGCGAGAAGGAATATTGCAAGGCATTTAGTACGATACTCTAACGGCTTTGCCAATCCGTTACGCTTGGCACATTAAAAACAAAAACTGCAAGGTCACTGCCAGGTCACTGCCAGGACAATCAGACGTTAAGTGAGCGTTGGTTATTATACAAAATGAACTTGTTCAAAACCCATTACAAAAGAAAAAAAAATCTCTCGCATGCATTATTATGCTGTCTATAAACGGAACAAAACAAAACAATGCAATACAAAACAAAAAGTAAGAACCAAATTATGAAGTTAGAGTAAGTTTCAAATTAGAAGAAAATCTTTTTTTAAGAAAGTGGGGTTAAATTCAGGCGCAAAAGAAAAAGAAGCTAGATACATTTCCAAAAGAGCTGCATTGGCAACACCGTAAAGTTACCATTGATATAGGGGTAATATATTCTGAATTAAGAGTTGTAATTTCAGCAATAAAATTATCTCGATAATATATACATCACAGAAAAGTAAGTAGGTTAATGTTAGATAAAGGAGGCAGTATAGATAGTAATATAGTGATATCGCCGATTGTTGTACTGGAAGTGCTAAATAAAAATAGATAGAAATTTATAAAGGATAAAATTATGAAAATAAAATTAACAGAAATAGTTAAATAT
>NC_142929.1:179535246-179557746 GCF_046866305.1 Octopus bimaculoides | reverse complement strand
TCCTCTCTCTTACTCTCCTCTCTCTTACTCTCCTCTCTCTTACTCTCCTCTCTCTTACTCTCCTCTCTCTTACTCTCCTCTCTCTTACTCTCCTCCCTCTTACTCTCCTCTTTCTTACTCTCTCTCACTCTCTTCTCTCGTACTCCCCCCTCTCTCACTCTTACTCTCTACACTCTTACTCTCTTACTATCTCACCCTTATTCTCTCACTCTCTTCTCTCTTTCCCTCTCTCTCACTCTCTCTCACTCTTACTCTCTACACTCTTACTCTCTTACTCTCTCACCCTTACTCTCTCACTCTCTTCTCTCTTTCCCTCTTTCTCACTCTCTTCTCTCTCTCACTCTCTTCTCTCTCTCACTCTCTTCTCTCTCACTCTCTTTCTCTTCCTCTCTTTCTCGCCCCCCATACCCACCATCCCCTTCCCCTTCCCTCTCACTCTTTCCCTCTCTCTCCCTCTCTTCTCTCTCACTCTCACTCTCTTTCTCTTCCTCTATTTCTCTCCCCCCCCACATACCCACCTTCCTCCTCTCTCACATCTACCTTCCCTCTCTTATACCCACCCTCTCTCCTCTCTTCCTCTCTTTCTCTCCCCTCCCATACCCACCTTCCCCCTCTCTTACATCCACCTTCCCCTTCCCCTTCATCGTCAACACCCCCTCATAAGCTCATCCCACCACACCCCAACACACTCCTACTCTACCTTCCCACTCCACCCCATCCAATTCCTTACACCCCACCCCCTACCAACATACCCACCCTACCCCCGTACCCCTACCTCTACCCCACCCTCAGCCTAACCCACACTCCACCCATGCCTTCCCCACCTCCCAACACCCTCACATCACATCACACCAACACCCTCGCATCACACCACGCACACACTACAACTAACCAACTCCTTTCTCCCCCTCCCTATTTTCACACTACATACGTCAAGATCACCAGCATTCTATCTCCCACACACACAGCCCCTCGTTCTTCGATCACCGTTCTTCCCCCCCTTTGTTATCTCCCCCTTTTCTTATCTCTCCTGAAAAAAGAATTTCTAACTTCCGGTCAGTCATTACTATGATTAGCCATTACTATGATTGACCGTTGACTGAACACTATTCAATTTTTTTTCTCCGTGTTTTTCTCCTTGTCTCCGTATTCTTTCTGTTGAAGAGCGTAGCTCGAAACGTCAAAGACTTTCCGTATTCCCGAGCGTCATACTAATACATACTTTTGTTATTTACACCACCTGTCCTCGTCTGTTGTTGTTTTTTCGTACATTCTCCCATATATATATATATATATGTATTATGTATGTATGTATCTATATATATTCGCCTTATCTTACCTTGGGTCTTCAAATTCTTGATGGAATCGTAATATACGTCAACGTCTTCAACATTTTGAGATCTAAGGGAGATCGTCTCCCAACAGGTTTGATCACAGATAATTTGTTCCTGCGAATAAGAAAAAGAAACAAAGTGACCTCCAGAATAGGACTAGTAATTTTATTTAAATATCCCGATACGGTGATTGACATATTTGATCGGGGCTTGATTTGAACTCAGACCGGCACACAGAGCCCGAACTATTACCGCAAAGCAATGTATTCGACAGCCTGACGAGTCTGCTAATTGGCCGCATCTCAATATTCAACGTTACCTTGGTTTACACATACTCCGTTTGCACGACTTCCTTTTAGTCCGGTTTTGGTCTTGGTCGAGTTTTCTTTAGCCCATTAATATACAAAAATACCGTTTCGTCGTTCACATTTTGGTTTTTCGTTTTCTGTTCATTATATTCTCATTTCGCCTCTTTGACATTGAGGAAGGCCAGACTCTAAATTAACACTTAACTCGTAAATTAAAAAAAACAAAACAAAACAAAAAGAATATTATTAAATAGTTTCAAGATTAAATCATAGCATTAAAATCAACAAAGTCAACATTTCTGGAAATTAATATAAATATTATATAAACTTTGAAATGGAAGAGGTGCAATAGGAATTGCAAAACAGTTCAATGGACTCGAAGTAACAGTTAGAAAAATAAAAAGTAAATGGAAAACATTGGAGCCAGCATAATCGCTGTGTCTTAATTAACTATAAAACATGCATCATATATGCGGAGTAGCGTAGTGGAAATAGAGGATAAAAAGTTTATTATTTTGGATAGAAGTTAAAACCCAGTATTACGGCAGTATGCGCGCACGCGCGCACACACACACATGTGCGCGCACAAATATTAATGTGGATTTTATATAAAGTTATAATAAAAACAATTTATAATAAAGTGCAAAATCACTGAATACTTTTTGTAGGATATATATTTATTATACTTTTAGAAGAAGACTTGTGACAATGTCGTTGTATGGTGAGTTCTGATGGAAAGATTTTAAAGAAGATTTTATTGTTGAACGTTAGAGTTGTGTTCTTGTTCGGTCAAGCATGTAAAACCTTATAATCCGGTGTGCCTCTGTAGGTGTGTTAGCTTCAGGTCTTTGAGGTTGTTAGTACAGAAATTTGGTTATTACGTTTCCGGTTTCGCAAAGAGATACACATTGATATGTACCCGCACCCATAAGCACACATACACATACACACACATACACACACATACACATACACACACATACACATACACACACATACACATACATACACATACACACACATATAATTTTGTGTGCATATGTGTTTAAATATATGTAAACAAGCATGTTAGTACATATACATATATATATGTGTGTATATATATATATATGTATATATATATATATATATATATATATATATATGTGTATATATATATATATATATATATATATATATATATATATATATATATATATATATATATATATATATATATATGTACATATATATATATATATATATATATATACAAAGGGCGGATGAACTCCTTAGTAGTCAACGACCATCCAACAAAATGTCTGTAAATATGTATATATATATATATGTATGGGTGTGTATATGTGTGTGAATGTCTGTAAATATGTATATATGAATAATTTTAATTTTATATATATACTATTTTTTATCTTTTATATTTTATTTATATATATATATATTTTTATTATTTATTTATTTATTTAATTTATTTATTTATTTTTTATTATTTTTTATTATTTATTTTATTTTATTTATTTTTTTTTTTTGATGAGCTGCTCCACATCGGTCACCGGAGTGATATTTGATCACTTTACAGAGTGTCTGAGTGTCGGTTAGGTGTCTGGAATGGGACGGCTTACCTCATGGGCAGGTAGAAGCTCTTTAACCTTGGTTGGTAATCTACCTAGGAGAAGGAAATCTCCGAAATAAAACCTGAGGCCTTGGAAATTCCTGGTTTTGTCAATTCTCTTGTCACACCGGTGAAAGTCTTCTTGGGCTAATAAGTGGGGGTAGTGCAGTGCAAGCTACACCCACTAAAAATTATTCATCTGCACAGGTACTTCCTGTACTCCAAATCTTAGTAAAATCATTCAATTGGTTGGTTGGCAGAAACCTAAAAATGCACCTGTAACTTATTTTAAAATGTCTGAAACAAATTCAGTAAATGGCAAAAAAGGCTTGGGAACATCAGGGGAACAGGTCTGGCCCGGCAGGTGTCCCAGTGTATCACAGGCTGGACCCGGTCGTCATTCTGCCACTGTGGTCAAACAGTCCTCAGGAAAAAGTAAAAATAAACATCGTTTGAATTTTGGCTGTTGGAATGTGCGCACACTTCTTGATGATAATTTCACGAAGAGGCCAGAAAGGCGTACTGCACTTATTGCATGTGAGCTAAAGAAATATTCCCTTGATATAGTTGCTCTCTCTGAAACTCGTCTCTCTGGTGAGGGTCAAGTAATGGAATCTGCTTATGGATATACTATCTTCTGGAAAGGCCTACCTAAGGGTCAGCGTAGAGAATCTGGTGTTGGGTTTGCTCTCAAGAATACATTAGTGTCCTCCATTGCAGAGCTTCCAAGTGGTATATCTGACCGGATCATGTCATGCCGTATCAAACTGACAAAAGGTAGGTTTCTTACCGTTGTCAGTATTTATGCACCAACAATGTCCCATTCTGAGGAAACTGTGGGACAGTTTTATGACAATCTAGCAAGATTATTGAGGAAAGTACCAATTTCTGACAAGCTGGTCATTTTGGGAGATTTCAATGCAAGAGTTGGAAGGGACTATGTTTCATGGCCTGTTTTAGGTCGACATGGGATTGGAAAATGCAATAGAAATGGAGTAGCTCTTTTGACGTTTTGTACTGAGAATGATCTGGTTGTCACCAACACTCTGTTTAAGCAGAAAAATAAATATAAAACCACTTGGATGCACCCAAGATCTAAGCACTGGCATCTCATAGATTATATTTTGATTAGGAAATGTGATATGAAAGACGTTTCTAGCGTTCGGGTCATGAGAGGGGCAGAGAGCTGGACTGACCATCATCTACTGCGTGGCAAAATAGATTTTTCGATAAAACCTAAAAACCGACAGTCTGGTCCTAAGATACCCAAAAAGTTAAACGTTGCAAACTTTAAATTATCAAGCAACTTGCAAAGATTCCACGACGCTATAGAAAGTATTAATCTTGACCCAAACAATTTATCGGAAGATTTAAAAACAAAAGTATTTCAGGCTGCAAGTTCGTCAGTGGGATTTAAATCTCATAAATCCAGAGATTGGTTCTCAGATAGATCAGCAGAAATTCATGATCTACTTTTAGAAAAACAAAACTTAGGCAATACACTGCTCTCTCAGTCATTGAATCCCAACTCAAATGAAACTTACAGAAAGCTGAAAAGGAGGGTGCAAACTGCTCTAAGGAAAATTAAACAGGAATGGTGGAATGATAGGGCAAAAGGGGCACAAGAAGCAGCTGATATAAATGATGCCAGTTGTTTGTATTCTTATGTTAGGGAGGTATATGGTCCAAAATCTTCTTCAGTAGCTCCAGTGAGAACAGAAGATGGATGTTTTCTTCTGACTGACACCGCTTCTATTCATAAGCGTTGGGTAGAACATTTCTCTGCACTTTTGAATAGACCATCATCCGTTAATATGAGGACGATAGAAAAAATTGAACAACTTCCAGTTATAGAAGAGATGGCATCTGAACCAACTCTAAATGACATTTATTTAGCTATGAATAAGCTGAATAACAACAAGTCTCCAGGATCTGATAGAATCTGTGCAGAAGTCTTGAAATATGGGGGTGACAAAATGATGGAACTCTTAAATATTTTAATTTGTCACTGTTGGAGAAGTGAGAAAGTGCCTCAAGACTAGATTGATGCCATTCTTGTCTCCTTATATAAATCGGGGCCAAAGGATCTGTGTGGTAATTTTCGTGGGATTTCCCTTTTGTCTGTGGTTGGAAAGGTGCTCGCCCGCATTTTGTTAGAACGTTTAAATACCTTTATAGTTCCAAGTATGGTGTCTGAGTCTCAGTGTGGTTTTCGTTCCTCCAGGGGCACAGCTGATTGTATCTTTACTGTCAGACAATTACAGGAGAAGTGCATTGAACAGAATCTTGCTCTGTACCATTGCTTTGTTGATTTGAGCAAAGCATTCGATACTGTTAATCGAAGTGCTCTGTGGCTAATTCTGGGGAAAATTGGTTGCCCAGAAAAGTTTATAAACATGGTCAAGGCTTTGCATCAGGATATGAGAGCTAGGGTTAATTTTGGTGGTAGGCTTTCTGAATCTTTTGCTGTGGAAAATGGAGTAAAGCAGGGAGACCTTGATGCACCCACCCTCTTTGCAATATACTTTGCCGTTGTGGTGTCACATTCCTTTCAAAACTCTGAGGAGGGTATCTACATAAAATATCGAACAACGGGGAATGTTTTTAATTTGACCCGACTGAAGTTTAAAACGAAGGTTTTTACTTCACTTATTAGGGAACTTTTGTATGCTGACGATTGCGATCTGGTTAGTCATTCTGAATCGGGTCTGCAATCCCTTGTATCTGCATTTGATGCAGCTTGTGATGATTTTGGCCTGACCATCAATCTGAAAAAAACAGTTGTAATGTATCAACCTGCGTATGGTGCTGTTTGTAACCTCCCTAAAATTTTTGTTAAGGGAAAGTTACTTGAGGTTGTCAATTCATTTGTCTACCTGGGAAGCTCTGTTCAAGATGATGGAAATCTTGATACGGAAATACACCTGCGAATTCAAAGGGCAGCAAAAGCATTTGGTGGCTTGGAGTCACGCGTCTGGCGCCAGCGACATATAAATAACAATACAAAGCTGGCTCTTTACAAATCATTTGCCTTAACATCCCTATTGTATTCCTGTGAAACTTGGACCTGTTATGAAAGGCATTTTAAAATGTTAGAAAAATTCCACCAAAAATGCCTTCGTCATATTTTAAGAATTAAATGGAATTCTTTTACTCCAAACACAGATATCCTTGCATCTGCAGGCATCTCCTCAATTAAAGCCATGATTTTGAGGAACCAATTGAGATGGTGTGGCCATATTGTTCGAATGGCAGATGAACGCATGCCGAAACAGCTGTTTTATGGTGAGCTTGCAGAGGGGAAACGTTATCGGCATAAACCTAAAAAAAGGTTTAAGGATGGCATAAGGACTGCTATGAAGTCAATTGGAATGGCTCCAAAAGATATAGAAGTCTTCGCTTCAGATCGAGTTGGATGGCGAACAAGGGTGTGGAGTGGAGTGAAAGCATTTGAAGAGGCCAGGATGATGCAAGCAGGGCTCAAGAGACATTTAAGGAAAAATGTAAAGACTGAGAAGGTGAATGACAAGGACCTTTTTGTGTGCACAGTCTGTGACAGACCATGTCTGTCCTTGGCTGGCCTCAAATCTCACCTGCGAACCCATGGAAAACAAACCTCATCCAGCTATTCTGATTATATGTCTGTGCACACGTTTGAATGTGGTGTGTGCCAGAGGGTTTGCAAATCCAATGGGGGTCTTAAAAGACATGTTAGGATCCACAATGAGCAGAACTTACTTGCAGGTATTGGTAGTGCAAATCAGAGGTGCAATCTGTGTGGGTGTTTTTTCAAAACACTGTCTGGTTTAAAAAGCCACATCAGACGCCATGAAAGGGCTAAGGTGTAGGTGCAGGAGGTGGTCAAACTCTGTTTAAGGAGTAGACAACCACCATATATATATATATATATATATATATATATATATATATATATACATGTATATTTATGCATAGGTATATATATATATTTATACTTATATATGTGTATATCTATATCTATCTATCTATCAATCTATTTATTTATTTATCTATCTATCTAGTCGCATATATACCTGAAATATGTACATACGTACATCCACATAAGCATGCCTGTGTACATACATACATACATACATATTAAACTATCTTTTGTCTTTCTAATGAAAATTGTCTTGTTTTACCAAAAAATAACAAATCAAAGAAAAGCGAAAAATTCAAAATTGAAATAAGAACAAAAAAAAAAAACGAGATATCCTGTAATTTTTCAGATGAGATAACTGAAGATTGCAGAAATATTGTAAACCTGTCAAATACATGTTATCATGAAGGAAAAAAACAGTGTGGCTGGTAATGATTGGGTGATGACGACGACGATGATGACGTGGTTGTGTCGGCGATATGTGACAATCGTTACGTTGACGGTGATATTCGAAATGATGATGATGGTTATGATGAGGTGTTGGTGGTGGTGAGGATGATGATGTTGGATGTCGTAGTGATAGTGTTACTGTTGGTGATGATTGTGATGTCAATGGTGAGGGCGGTGTTGGTAATGATGATAATTGGTGGTTCTGTTAATCAATAAAACATTACATTAGTAGTATTGCCGTTGATACCAGTAATGTCAAAGCGTATAACGATGAGAATGACAGGGGTGATGATCCCTTAGGTACTTCCACTCCCCACTTTCACTCATTCTTTCACTTATCGCCACTCTTCCCCTCTCACGCTTTCTTAAACTTTCACTCATTCATACGCACTCATAGTCACTCACATTCATTAACAAATTCGTACGGAGGAATTTCAACCATGTTTCGTGGTCTGCTACCACAACAGCTCCTTTATAGGATCCAGTTAGCTCAAGACATCATCAGGAGGAACCACGTCCAGTTTCGGCCCCTACTCCTCTACTGTTTTGACGTGGCGAGGCCACCCCCTTTCGGAGGTGTCATCAGCTCTGGTGTTGGGTGCATGTCTTCTTTCACTGTTTGTGACTGTTCTAATTCAACTGTGGAATGTCCCTTGCTATGGTTATTTTCCAGGAGGTTCTGGCCACACGTCTTACGGTTCATCAACGCGCGTTGTTGAATTACTTTCTTCCGACATACCTTCCCTTGGTGGATTAGGATCCAGTTAGCTGAAGACATCATCAGGAGGAACCGTGTCCGGTTTCGGCCCCTACTCTTCTACCGTTTTGAATGTACACGCTCATTCATATCCCTCACTCACAACCCTATCATAAATTCAGATATTTCTACACCCATTCCTCAGTCATGTCTCTCTCAGAGACACTCATGTTTACAATCAATTATTTAGGCTCTGTATGTTCTATTGCAGGAGGCGCAATGGCCCAGTGGTTAGGGCAGCGGACCCGCGGTCATAGGATCGCGGTTTCGATTTCCAGACCGGGCGTTGTGACTGTTTATTGAGCGAAAACACCTAAAGCTCCACGAGGCTCCGGCAGGGGGTGGTGGCGAACCCTGCTCTACTCTTTCACCACAACTTTCTCTCACTCTTACTTCCTGTTTCTGTTGTGCCTGTAATTCAAAGGGTCAGCCTTGTCACCCTGTGTCACGCTGAATATCCCCGAGAACTACGTTAAGGGTACACGTGTCTGTGCAGTGCTCAGTCACTTGCACGTTAATTTCACGAGCAGGCTGTTCCGTTGATCGGATCAGCTGGAACCCTCGACGTCGTAAGCGACGGAGTGTCAACAACGTTCTATAGCAATTTATTTTCTCTTTCCAACTTAGGAGTTAAAATCTAATTATACATATTTAAATATCAACAGTCCATATACCGGACCATTCTATTTGACATTGTTTCTAGATGATTCTACTGGTTTCAAATTTTGCAGAAGGCCAAAAATTTCGGTTGATTTACACAGACTCCAGTTTTCGAATGGTACTTATTTTATCGACCCCGAAACGCTGAAAGGCAATGCCGACCACGGCGGAATTTGAACTCAAAAAGTAAAGTCAAGAGAAATGCCGCAAAGTAATTTTTCGGCGACAAATACTGCTAGTTCGTCGCCTTTCTTTACTTATATATATATGCTGAAGAGCGTAGGCTCGAAACGTTATAGACTTTTTCACTTTTCCAGAGCGTTAAACTAACACGCTTGTTGTTCATACACCTGTCTTCGTCTTTAGTTTTTCTATAGATATCAATTATATTAATAAATACATAGAGACATGCACACACAAACGCACACATACACATACACACACGCACACCACACAGACGCACGCACACACAGACGCACACACACACATACACACTTGCATATGTATATGTTTGTACGTCTTTGTGGTTTTCTGTCCATGTTTCTTTCCTTGTCTTTCTTATTTTCCTTATACTTTTTCCATTTATTTATTTGCTTTTTCTTTTTCATTGTAATTTTACATTCATTCATTCATCCTCTCTGTGTTTGTCTCGATCTAACATTTCATTTCTTCTTTTTCTTTTCTTTTCTTCATTTTTCACTTTATTAATTAATACATTTTTATCTTTTTCTCCCCGTTTCATTCTAATGTATTCTTTTCCGCTTTTAAGTTATTTCCTTTATTCGCAGTTGACATAACTCGTCGCTCGGTCTGATACTGCCGCAAGCCTCTAAGAGTCAACTCTTTTACAAGCAATTATTTCCAGGTCTCTGGCTTGAAGATAGCTTGATATCGTGGTGCATTATTTTTATCAGTACTAAATTGATACGCGGTTCCTTCCCTCACTTTTCTCCACTATTCTATGTGGTCCTGAAAAGAGTCATGTGCTATACTCTTTTCCAGCTGAATGAGTTATGGAAAAAGCGACGCTCTAATGTCGGTCGTCTCTTACTCTTCACCATTTTGTCAGGTTCGTTAATCCGTATACTAACTTTGCGTGGAGGCGCAATGGCTCAGTGGTTAGGGCAGTGGACTCGCGGTCATAGGATCGCGGTTTCGATTCCCAGACTGGGCGTTGTGAGTGTTTATTGAGCGAAAACACCTAAAGCTCCACGAGGCTCCGGCAGGGGATGGTGGCGAGCCCTGCTGTACTCTCCCACCACAACTTTCTCTCACTCTTACTTCTTGTTTCTGTTGTGCCTGTATTTCAAAGGGTCAGCCTTGTCACACTGTGTCACGCTGAATATCCCCGAGAACTACGTTAAGGGTACACGTGTCTGTGGAGTGCTTAGCCACTTGCACGTTAATTTCATGAGCAGGCTGTTCCGTTGATCGGATCAACAGGAACCCTCGACGTCGTAAGCGACGGAGTGCCTACAACAACAACAACAACAACAATACTAACTTTGCAATCTGTTCATTATCCTTTATTTGTCTCAGTGATTGGAATGCCGCTTTGCTGGGAGTACCGCCTCAACGGGTTTAGTCGAACAAATCGACCGCTGTATTTACATGATACCTTTTGCTGAACCGCTAAATTAAGGCGGCATGAACAAACCAACACCTGCTGTCAAATGGTGGTGGGGATTAACACAGGTACAAAGAAAGGCTCGCGTGGACGTACATATGTATGATAGGTTTCCACACAGTTTTCTCCTCTCCAAAATCACCCATATGGCATTGGTAGGATCAGAGCTGTAGAAGACACTTGCCTAAGGTACCGCACTGCGAGAGTGAACGTAAAACCACGTGGCTGAAATTCAGCTTCTTAACCACACAGCCATGTCTGCCCCTAAATCTACATTAATATAATTATGCATTAATTCCCCCTGCCCCACTAGTTTGAATTGAATTCAGCACACCAAACCCCAGACATCATGGAGTAATTAATACTGTAGACCAAAAGACTAATTAATTAATAAGAGTACATAGTGAGCCTAGGTCGAAAATAAATTTTCATTATGTGATTACGAAATTTTTTTTTATATCCATGTTATTCCGAGGTTGATTACAATGAGTAACGTCTTGGACACCTGTCTTCTACGAAAGCCTCGAATCCATCAAAGTATTCGGAACTTAATATGCATGTCACAATGTGCACAGGACCCACATTCATATCTATCTATCTATCTATCTATCTATCTATCTATCTATCTATCTATCTATCTATCTATCTATCTATCTATCTACCAGCCTGTCTGTTTTTCTGTCTGTCTATCTGCCCTGCCTTCCTGTCTGTCGGCCTTCCTGTGAGTCTGTCTCTCTGTCTGTATGTCTCTCTTTCACTCTGTCTGTCTGTATGTCTCTCTTTCTCTCTCTCTCTCTACTCTCTCTCTACTCTCTCCCTCTCTCTCTCTCTCTCTCTCTACTCTCTCTCTCTCTCTACTCTCTCTCTCTCTACACTCTCTCTCTCTCTCTCTCTACTCTCTCTCTCTACTCTCTCTCTCTCTACTCTCTCTCTCTCTCTACTCTCTCTCTCTCTCTCTCTCTCTCTACTCCCTCTCTCTACTCTCTCTCTCTCTCTCTCTCTCTCTCTCTCTCTGTATATATATACATATACATATATTGCTTACTGTTTCGATATGGGTAGGACCAACTAAAAAAATATTCCATCCAGTGGGCGATAAATATTTTAATATACACATTTAAATAACTGAAGGAGTGCTTGGAGTCACAAGGTATGTTATATAAATCTGCTGAGCTATTGTGTTTCCACGGCATGAAACTACTAGTAGCTCTTATTAAAACACTGTGTATATTAGCTGATATATATATATATATATATACATATATATATAGTCGCACACACGCGCACACACACACATATGCATACATATTAGTGATGCAATATTTTTGCATAATGGGAAAATCGAAGAGATATACATACATTGACCTATCTCAGTTATGACCCTTCACACCCAGATTGTTTTTGACTGCTTTCGATCCCACGTCGACAGAATAAAGTACCAGTCAGAGTCATAACCGTAGATGATTGAAATTATCGTCTGCAAATCACTTGAGACGGTTCTAATCTTAGACGCAGTCCACTGATTGATACTATTGAAAGTATAAGACCATTATATGCAGTTGTTTGATCTGCTGGAAATAACAAATCACACACTATGATGCTATCAAGAATGAAGCGCCCTAATTAGGCCAAATGTTGTATGTATTTGAACCTATTTCTACCTAGTCTGGGCTTTGCACGAAATACAAACAACAATAACACCAACTAATTAAATAATAAGATAATTATAATACATAGATAAAACATACAGGTCTTGCGATCGAAGACATCGCAATTTCGATCTAATTCATCGTCATTCAAAGCTATTACAATCAGAACTAGGCTTACCAGTTGTATATAAATCTGTAGAAGTTCCACAATCAACCACTCGGTGGCGTTGATTTGGAAGTGTAAGAGATGGTGTACACATATGCTAGCTCTGTGTGTTTTTGTGTTTGTCCCACCATAGGTTGACAGCTGGTTTTTGCAAAACAAACTGATAGAATAAACACTTTAAGCATGGCCACAGTCAAATGACTGAAACTTGTAAAAGAATAAAGTAAAAGTATATATAACCTGTGTGTGTGTATGTTATGCGTGTGTGTGTTTGTGTCTATGTTTGTCTCCCATCACCGCTTGGCAACCAGTGTTGGTTTGTTTACGTTCTCATAGGTATGATGTCATTCAGGAAGTTTCAGTGGCGATTACTGCGAATGAAGGGTATCATCTATTATGCCACATTTATAGTATGAGTATGAAAGGTATAGAGAAAGAAAGAAGTTATACGCGCACTAGAACCCTCGACCGAATGCTTGCCACAGAGTGGACTCACTTAAAGGCGCCCAAAGGATATTCGGTGGTGTTAAGCAAGGCACTACACTTAAAAGAAAAGAGTGCAATGCTTCATTAAATCTAACGTCGGTCTGAGTAAGAATAACTGTATACAGATGGCGGAGGTGACCTACCAAAGGAGCATTTCCGTTCAGTCAATCTTCTCAAATTGTTCTTAAAAAATATACGCTACTGTTTTAAAAGTAGACGGACATTTTATATAAATTATCCCAGAAAAATTAACCTAGATCTGTGATGATAGATCTTACTGTCTTCATCTTCCGATCTTAAATCGTAGGGCTAAACTCTTGCGATGTACGTGGGTCAGGGTGAGAGTGGGTGCCAACATCACTGTGTGGGTGTGTATGCATATGTGTATGTGTTTATACACATCCCCACCATGTTAGCAAATGTAGTATCCCTCCCTCTCTTTAAACTTAATGCAGTGTAATCCTTCTTTAACATGTCTCGCTCTGTCTTTCCCATATAATTTCTCTTGCATATTTTCTTTTCTACAGTTTTACGTTTATATTTTCATTTATTTTGTTACGAATATTTAACAGTCGTGGCAGCGTAGCAAGAAGCTTGCTTCCCAACCACATGGTTTCGGGGTCAGTCCCACTGCATGGTACCTTGGGCAACTGTCTTCTACTATAGCCAAGGGGCCGACCAAAGCCTTGTTAAAGAATTTGGTTGACAGAAACTGAAAGAAGCCCGTCGTATACACACACACACACACACACACACACACACACACACACACACACACACACACACACATGTTTGTGTGTCTGTTTGTTACCCACCATCGCTTGACAAAGCGGTTCGGCAAAAGAGTCCGATAAAATAAGTATTAGCCTTACAAAAAGTAAGTCCTGGGGTAGATTTATTCGACTGAAGGCAGTGCACCAGCATGGCCGCAGTCAAATGATTGAAACAAGTAAAAGAATAAAAGAAAAACGACAAATGTAGCAGAGCTCAATTCACTAGCAAAGCGGAAAAAAAAAATACCAGCATGACTGTCTGAACTCAATATTTTTAGTGGGACACCACTTTATGTATGTAGATACTTGACCTGATCCAGACTGCAAAAGTTGATGCAATATAATAGGATGCATAACATCCCAGCCATAAAGAGCAGATCTTCAAGCTTCCGGGCAACATACCCATGAATAGTCTTTTTTTTTGTTTGCTGAGTGCTTTCCATCCAGGTCTTCCCTGAGGTAAAAAAACCCAGCTGTTTTGGGATGGTATAGGAGGTCATCAGGAAGAGAGTGTTTCTTGATGAGTTCACTGCCAAGAATGTTACTCACTTCACTTATCAGGACTGCATAAATATATTTGTTTTTGCTGCTGTTGTTTATCAGGTGCTGCTGAGTGATAGCATACGGTATTCGAAGGCCGTCTGCACTGATCTCAGGCCTCTACCGCCTTCATTTCTTCTTAGATAGAGGCTGTCAACACTACTGTTTCTGCGGAAGTTCCCAGTTGTCAGGACTTTTCGGGTTTTGATATCTACAGAGTGAATTTCCTCTACAGACCAATCAAGTATCCCAAATGTTGGGATCAGCACTGGTACTGCAAATGCATTATAGGATATTGTTTTGTTGTGAGACGAGAGTTCCGACTGCCATATTTTCCTACGTCTGGTGTAATATTCTCAGGTCACTCTATCATTATTCATAATGCCTTCATATGATACATTTTCGTCTATGTCTAGGTACCTGTAACATTCTTTGTGTGGAATGTGGCAGATAGAGAGACCGTGCACAGGTTTTGGGTTTAGGGACTGAATTTCCTCGTTCTATAACCAAATATGAACATTTCTTTTGGCCAAATTCTATGCTTATATCAGCAAAAAAAAGTTATTAATTCCAGTTGTATTTTGGCATTGCTAACACTTTTAGCATAAATCTTGAGGTCGTCTGCAAAGAAATTATAAGTTACATTGATATTTCTGGTAGTTGAAGATCCTAGCATGTAACCGTTTGTTTTCTACAGTAGGAACGATAATGGATTCTGTGCTAAAACGAAAAGAAGTACACAAAAACTATCTCCCTGGAATATTCTCATTGTAATGCCTGTATTATTAGAAACAATTATTCTGTTCTCAGTGGTAAGGGTAAGAATAGCTTCCCATGTCCTTGTGAGTCTCTCTATAGCAGCAATTAAGGTAGTAGGTACCTTTTCCAGATGTAGGCACTTCAACAGCCGTGAATGAGGGATCGAGTCGAATGCCTTCTTATAGTCAAGCCATACTGTCACAAGGATTCTGCGTTGCTTTCTTACTTCAGACATTACAGCTTTCTTTATTAAAAGTTGTTCGGCACATTCTCACACTCCCTCCTTTCCGCCAGCCTGTTCATCAGTCACAATGTTGTTCGACTCACATTAGTCCTGGAGGAATTGGTTGAGGCAATTTATGCACAGTTTGTACATAATGTTTAGGTAACGAGATTTATCCTTGTTGTAGCAAGCCAATGTGGTACATCAGTCTGACCTTCCATAGTCCTTTTGAACATACATATCGAGTACCTCCTGGTATGTATGCATGTATGTATGCATGTATGCATGTATGTATGCATATATGTATGTTATGTTGTGTTATGTATATATATATATATATATATATATATATACACACATGCACCCACACAATATATATATGTGTGTGTGTGTGTGTGCGTGTGTGTGTATGTATGATACCGTGCGTAGATGTCTTTAGTGATTCACAATTAATGACTGTTGCTGCCTATTACTTTACGTGGAAACAAACAAACACACACACACACACATTATGTATCTATGTATGTACGTATGTATGTACGTACGTATGTATGTATGTATGTATATATATGTATATATACACACATAAATACATACATTTATATGCATATATGTATATAAACATATGTATGAATTATGTGTGTATGAGATATGTGTGTTTGTAAGTGTGTTCATAGCATTTTATGAAATTGGATGCCTCGTTTTACTGAAACTTATCAGTTATTTGCCATAATTATTTTGCACCTTTTCTTTCTGGTGTATTTTTTCCAAATAAATATCTCGTATATTACACTTTTACCATAATCTTTTTTACACTTTGATCAAGTAGAAGCTTAGTGCGATATGTTCTATCTTGACTTTCATTTTGTATTTCAAAGAATGTATAAATTTATAAATACTAAACATATAAAACAATATTATAAGGACAGACACGAATATACTTTATTGAAGATTAAAAAAATAAAGATTATAATCGCAATTTTCTTTTTGAGTTCAATTTTTGTGTCGGTACTTAATCTCTAAATTTGAGATATTTACTGTACAAAGTTAACAATAACATAGTTTTATCAGAAAAATATCTTTATAAGCACTCATTTAATCCTTTGCAAAATGTTTCTTCATACGTAATAAAGTTAATTTTAGTCTATCAGGTTACGTAAGTTTCGTCCTCCTTTAAGTAACTTGATAAAAGTTTTATTTTTTAAATACTTTTCAATTTCCATCAGAATGATTTTTTTGTGTATTTCTCTTTAAATTGTGAATCACATTATATGCATCATAACAGTTCTAATGTTTTCTAGAAGGCTTTTAAAATTCCTATTGGTAACAACTGTAATTGTAAAAATTATACAGCTTATATTTTTTTTTCTTTTCATTTATAATGTAGATATTTTCGCCGTGTTTTGATATGTTCTTATAAATGCAATAACATCTTTCTGAACCGCTTTATATTTAAACAGTCTTTCTCTTCAATTTTACTCTATTAATATATTTATAATTAAAATATATCTATATACTGCTGTTATTTTTCTTTTGTCTAATATTTCGTGGTTTATATAATTTGTTAGGTATCTGATCCATTATTGTTTCATGCCGTTATAAAAAGTACCGTTTAAAACTTTGCCTTAGAAATATATATTGATATCGTAATATTTAAGCCTTTATTAAGGCGGAGAGCTGGCAGAAACGCTATCACTCCGGGCGTCGACTTTGCCTTTCATCTCTTCGGAGTCGATAAATTAAGTACCAGTTGCCCGCTCCTCAAAAATTTTGGGCCTTGTGCCTAGAGTAGAAAACAATATTTGAGCCTTTATTTATAGCTATGTAAAGCACACTGCATTAACAGGCTAGTTGCTGCGGTATGCATCCTGAGATAACATATCCTATGGATATTCTATGTTGAAGACAATAAAAATCGGAGTGAGACGAAAAATCGCCACATCAGCGACCAGCATGAACGCCAGGTGTATTTCTTCTATTTTGAGTCTTCATATATATTACTAAATATCTACTTGTTTAGTGTATTTACATTTATAAAAATCGTTGTTTTCATCTTTAATTTTTATTTACTCAGTCTCCTGATAAACCACGGCATATTGTTTTTGGTACCAACGAAATATTGTCTACTAAATATTTAAATCATAGGAAACAACTCAATTTTAAGATTATAGTGTTTTGTTCCACAATTCCGCTCACTAAGTTATATGTGATATTTTGTCAGCAGTTCACCGGCATTTTTATCATCACATGGTGTAGTTTGTAGCGAATTTGTCGCGTTCTTACATAGGCCTTTCTTAAAATCCTTAGCAACAATATTACAGTAGCTATTTTTTTTTTAGGTTACGTTAATTCAGTTTTAAGTTGAGAGTGGGCATGAGTATACAGTTAGAAAAATTCGCTTCGAAAGTCCTCTCCTTTTGCAATTGCCATAGCTGGCCAATACTTTGTGATAGAAATGTTGGTTGATGAAAAAGATGTATGTATATATCCACACACACACACACACACACACACACACACACACACACACACACACACACACACACACACACACACACACACAATCCCTTATCGTTTTCTTTTTTCTTTTTATTCATTCTCTAGTTTATCTTTGAATAATTTATTTTAAGTGGCTGGACATACATAGGTTCTTTTTGAAATTATCACTCCTGGAATATATATATATATGTATATATAAAAGTTTTGTGGAAGCTATTTTCCTTAATAGAAATACATATGTCATTAAAGTGACAAAAGGCACTAGTCAACAGCAGTGTTGCTAGAAATAAGAGTCAAAACAACTCAATAGCCACGAAAGCACTATCTTAATGAACTGACAAGGAAGGCAAGCTCCCTATAGTCGCAAATACAGCCAGATCATCGCCGATTTCGCATTTTGATGCTTAACGCATCTTAATGCTCATCAGTGGCATTAAGGTCTAGGGTTAAACTCAGCTCGCCTTGTCAGCTTATAAGATTTCCGTTGAAATCATACACTGATCTCATAAATATTAACAGTAAAAGTGAAAATTATAAATAATATGGGTGTGTGTGTGTATACACACACACACACACACACACACACACACACGCACGCACGCACGCGCGCACACACACACACACATGATGTAGGAACTATTTGAAATTTTATATCGAAAGGAAAGATCAAGGAAACTTGATTGGAGAGATTCTCCACAAAAATTTTGTAATAAAAGATCTGTTCACTTAAGCACGAAACGGTGTGTATGGTGAAAACTACTAAGGAGATGTCACTCCAACTATTTAAAAAAATGACTTTATGTAAGAACGTCTAAGTCATGTTGAATAATGTATGACGCCCTGTAGAATGTGTATGTGCAATTTTTATTAATGTATATTATACATGTGTCTGTTGTTTCTGTTGGACTTACTGGACTACTTTCCAGAATATTGGTTCCCTTTACCCCTACTCACTTTCTGTATTACCGAATACTACTTTGATTCCCTTTCTGGCTTTGACCACGTTTTTTGCGAGCCTAGTCTCTACCTATTGGTTTGTGTATGTCCCGTTATTTGCTTAAGCCCCACGCTCTCCTTTGTTGTGTCTCCTGTCTCCTGAACATTACAATTTCTGACAGTTCCCAGTTTGGGTTGGAGCGATCTCACAACCTTATCTCGCTAACTTTTACGCACACACACAAGAACCTTGCTTTTTCAGCGTTGTACTCTTCCGAGATATACTATATGAGTAGCTTTAACGTTACTTGACAATAATAGAGATCAACACCAGAGATGTCAGGTGTGACACGAAACTACTTTGTGTATTTCTCTTGGTCTTCATCATTTCCATTGTGCTAATGCTGATGATGTATACCAGCTCAGACCAAAGGAGCTTGAACCGTAGACATCAGACTTTCTTTATGCCAGACAGGTTACATAGATCTCATAACATCTATGTTATCTGCTTGGCGTCGTTTCCCCTTTTTGTATCAACCAATGTGTTGTTATACCACCTTCCATGACACTTGACTGGTTCTTCGACCTTAATTGGAATGGGTTGGTTGGCTACAGTGAATTAGACCTTATCAGCTTCCCTTCGGCAGTTAGATGCTCTGTAACTTCTTAGGTCTGAAGCTCGTTTTAGATGAGGTGATCACATCATCTATCTGTTTCAGTATCATGCGCATCTCGTCTTCCCTTGTGGAGATTTCGTGTATGCTTCAGATATTAGAAGAGTGGGAGATGTTAGGCATCTGTTGGTCAGTTCAGGTCACGTATTGTTAATGTGAAAACAGCTATATTCTTTATTTTTGGACCCACGTGTTCGAACAGGATGTTAGTAGGATACTGGTACCACTTATGTTACGGCAGACTACAGCATAGTGTGTTCAGCAGTGCATCAGGTCATTGTATTGGCTACTGCACATTGGTAGGGTGGAATGCTGATGCAGGTCAGTAACTTAGCCATCGTTCAGTGGAGTCTTAACACATTAGCAGCAGCATTGTTTATGTGGGAATAACGAAATTTGATGGTGTTGCATTACAGTTGACGTTGGATGATCAACACGGGTGGGTTTTAGTCTACACGAGCAGGGATTAAATACTCTGCCTTTGTGTGTAGAAGAGCTAGGGCTAGAGTGGCATATTTGACTTGTCAGCTGCTAGTGTCTTAAAGTTCGTTTAGGTTGTGTCTATGATGGAGGCAACAATAGAACAGTTTATTGTTCCTGTTTATGAAAATTGTAGGTTGGTGTAGAGTATGTGTAGGCAGAAGTGACAATTGCGAGTTTCAGGTGAATAAGTGTGTGTGGGGGGTGGTGGGGGTGGGGGTGATGGGGTATCTATTAATCATATCCCATTTATTGTTGCGGAACTCATTTCGAAAGTCGCGGTGTCTCATGTTGAAACTGGGCAGTAATTCGGTGTGCTTGTGCTGTGTAAACCTTCCCTTAAAAAGGTTGGTTGTCATGCCTGTGTTGCACCTTGCGTTGCCATCTGCTGGGCTGAAGGTGGTTCTATAGACTACAACCTTTGGGAAGCTGTAGTCTATGTAGTCACAGTAGGCAGTTGGAAGGACATCGTCGGTTACAGTTAATGATATGAACGGAAGGAAATTGTTTAGTCCATTAGAGTCAGAATGATCTTAACAGCATTAGTTGAAACTTGTTGGTTGAAAAGAGAAATGAACCAGAATATCTTTCTCTTTGCAACTCTCTTTGGGTTCGTGGGTGGGATGGTGCGTCCTCCATAAACACAAACTTATCGGTAAATCTCATCGCTAATCTTCGTTATAGCGGAGGCCCTGCTGAAGATCTCACTGTCCGCTGATACTTTAAAGATTCTTCTAATTATATGTGTGACCAGGTTTCTAATGATAGCTGGCGGTGTGGCGATTATATGTGTTTAAACAATTTCCTCTTTGGCTTTCTATACGGGTGGTACTTTACCGTCTTCAAGTCTAGGGTTACGTTCAGGAAGTCGACAATTTGTCAATATGCACTTAGCCCGAATTCTTTGCAAAGCTTTATCTTATCATTCCTAAATTTTTTCATAGCTTGGTGGTTCATATGATCTGAGATTTCCAGTCCATCAGGGATGAACTATGTGTGTGTGGGTACCCTTCCTTACAGTATTCAGGATAAATAAACCAATACGGTCAGTGACTTCAACTCTGTTGTATACACACACGCATATAAATATATATATATATATATATATATATATATATATATATATATATATATATATATATATATATATATATATATATATATATATATATATATATATATATATATATATTTATTTATTTATTTATTTATTTATTTATGTGTTTCAGCCAAGTGGCTGCGGTCATGCTGGTGCACCACCGTGATTTTCACGTTCCTTGCATGGCTCTTCTCCCCCACCTGACATGGTCCAATCAAGAGTTTTGATGGCACATCTGGTGTATAAGAGAATTTGACACAGCTGCCCTGAACTGCGTCTCATTACGAGCCATTGGTTCGTCTGGTATCGTGGAGAGGAAAGCGTCAAGTTTTGTCTTGAAGACCTCCGCATCCATGTCTTGCATGTCTCTCAAATGTTTTGGCAGGGCATCGAAGAGCTGAGGTCCTCTGAAACCGAGGCTGCCGCAGTATCTCGTTCTTATGTGAGATGCAGTGGACGGTACCTTTGGCACCATGCAGTGGCGACCCGTGCGGGCATTCCTGTACTACTTGATACCAAAATTTGGCACCAGTCCCTCCAGTATTTTCCATATGTACATTATTACATATCTCTCCCGTCCGCGCTCCAGGGAGTAGAGACCTAGTGCCTTCAGTCGCTCCCTGTAGTTCATCAGTTGGACTGTGGCGATCTTTTTTGTATAGTGCCGCTGAATTGCCTCGAGTTCTGCTGTCCGCTTAACACTGTGTGGTGACCACAACTGAGAGCAATAGTCTAGGCGGCTCAGAACAAATGTCTTCCATAGAATCAACATGACTTTTTGATCCCTTGTACGGAATGTCCTCAGTATCCACCCTGCCAGTTGTCTGCACTTTGCTGTCAACTTGACAATGTGCATGTGAAATGATGCATCACTACACATGTTGATGCCCAGATCTCTTACTGTTTGTGGTTCTGGGATTGCAGTACCTCCAGGCCCTGTGTATGCCAGTTGGGAGGTACTTGTGGTCTTGTAGCGCAGTACTTGAAATTTTTTTGCATTGAACTGCATATTATTTTGCTCTGCCCACTCATATATTGCACTTAGGTCATTCTGCAGGGTTACAATATCATCAGGATTCTTTATTGCCTGAGATATCTTTGTGTCATCAGCATAGCTAGTGACAGTGGCTATATATATATATATATATATATATATATATATATATATATATATATATATATATGTGTGTGTGTGTGTGTGTGTGTGTGTGTGTGTGTGTGTGTGTGTGTGTGTGTGTGCATATATATGCACGTACTGTATTATCTAATCTCTCTCTCTCTCTCTCTCTCTCTCTCTATATATATATATATATATATATGTATAAATAGACCTCCACTCTAGCCCAAACTACATTGATAAATACCAATCACAATTCTTCAATATATAGATTGCTTTATCGAATTTGACATAATCGAAAAAGAAGACATTAAAAAAAAAACTTTAAGACAATGCACAACATAATGACACATACACCATAACTCACAAAAAAACAACTATCCAGCCAAACCATTATTAATTCTCATATCCTGAGGGAAATTCAACTCCATCCCACCCTTTAAACTCTCACTAATA
>NC_142929.1:179520246-179527746 GCF_046866305.1 Octopus bimaculoides | reverse complement strand
TATATATAAATATATATATATATATATATATATATATATATATATATATATATATATATATATATATATATATATATATATATATATATATATATATATATATATATATATGTAAACGATGGGCTTCTTTCAGTTTCCGTCTATCAAGTCCATTCACAAGGCTTTGTTCGACCCGAGGCTATAGTAGAAGACACTTTCCCAAAGTGCCACGCAGTGGGACTGAACCCTGAACCATGCGGTTGAAAACAAAGGTTCTTAACACATAGCCACTCCAGCGCCTATAAATATATATACTATCTCGCGTAATTGGATGGCAGTTGACCTTTTTGAATTTATCCACCCCTTGATGAGTCTTCTTCCACCAACAGGGTGGCCGATACCCCATCCTACCTACCCATCGTGCAGGCTTATTGGTGGTGTTGCCAGTTTAGTCGCTGACAGCCCAACTTTAGGCTGCTTCTGGGTTTCAGTAGAAGACACTTCCAAAATGGTACAAAATACAGGAAGAGGGACCACTAACAGATTGTTTCCAAATATGAGCACATGTTCACACACTCTCGCCTTCTTTTTCTCTATTGATTTTTCTCATGCACTCACAAACACCCACACGTATGGGTGCGTAAGCACGCACGCGCACACACACACACACACACACGCACGCACGCACGCACGCACGCACGCACGCACGCACGCATGCACACACACAAACATTGACTGATTCGAAATTAAAGTTTTGTTTCTATATTACACCTATTTTCTAATAAATAATGAGAATATTACAGTTCTTTATTTAAGAGATGAGGAATTATGTACGTTATTTACATTATTTACATTTGACAGATATTTGTCCACATCTTGTTTGTTGTTAACACAACGTTTCGGCTGATATACCCTCCAGCCTTCATTAGGGAAATTTCGAACCTGGGTTCTCATTCCTAAGGTATTTTTCGATATTGTTGTTGTTGTTGTTATTATTATTATTATTATTATTATTATTATTATTATTATTATTATTATTATTATTATTATTATTATTATTATTATTATTATAATATATATATTATTTTACTTGCTTCAGTCATTTGACTACAGTCATGTTGAAGCACCGCCTTTAGTCGAACAAATCGTGCAGCTACTGTTTATACCTCGTTTAGAGATTTATTATTGCTTATATGTATATATATATATATATATATATATATATATATATATATATATATTTATATATATATATATATATATATATATATATATATATATATATATATATATATATATATATATATATATATATATATATATATATATATGTATATATATATTTATGTATATATATATATATATATATATATTTCCTTTTATTCTTTTATTCTATTACTTCTTCCAGTCATTTGATACTCCATGCTGGAGTATCGCTTTTAGTCTAAATAATCGAACCCAGGACTTATTCTTTGTAAGTCTAGTCCATATTCTATCGGACTCCTTTGCCGAATCGGTAATTTACGGGGACGTAAACACAGAAACATCGGTTGTCAAGCAATGGTGAGAGGACAAACACAGATACACAAATACATACATACATACATACATACATGCATACATACATACATATATATATATATATATATATATATATATATATATATATATATATATATATAACTTCAAAAAAACAATAACAAAAAGACAACAAAGTGAGGACGTGATACGGATAGTGTTATTGGACGCTCCGGGAAAGGAAAGAGAGAGTGTATGACGTTTTGGGCGTAGCCCTTCGTCGGAAAGATGGAAAGTTCGGGGAATGGAAAAACGGAGTAAAAGGAAAATGGTACCGATGCCCACGAGGTTACATTGTGAAAAGACCGGAAGAGGAGGTGGTGGGGGAAAAGTTCTTTCTAAGACAGGAGAGTGAAAAAGGGAGATGAATATCTGTGCGTGCGCGAGAGTCTGCGAGTGTGTGTGTGATAATAGAACGTGTGTGTGCGTATGTATGTATGTATGTGTGTGTGTGTGTGTGCATGGTTTGGTGGTTAATCTGTTAGTGTGTTTGTGTGTGTGTGTGTGTGTGTGTGTGTGACATAGTGGAAGGAGTTAGTAGCAGGAATGGTTAGTACGACAGACTTCATTTAGTTTCCATCTACCAAATCCATACACAAGGCTTCGGTCGGCCCGAGGCTATAGCAGAAGATACTGAACCCGGAACTATGTGGTTAGGTAGCTAACTTCTTTATTTCATGAAATATGCCACAAGAGCAGTAGAAAGATAGAAGCTTGTGGGCTGGACGTAGACAAAATGAGATGAAATGAAAATATAATGATAAAGATGAGAGGGATGTCGGCGCCCACCGACCAACAAGCCCACGAACACAATTTTTCCTTTACATCAAATTCATAACAATACAATCATTACAGTAAAGATCAATATTAACCCTCTTCATCGGAGCCCCCAAGCACACATACACACACACACACACACACACACACACACACACACACACACACACACACACACACACACACACACACACATACAGAGGCTGGACAAAATAATGGAAACACCTCAAAATTTCAAGCAAATTTATTTTAATATGGAGTAGGATCGACTTTGGCAGTAATTACAGCTTAAATTCTACGAGGTATGGATTCGTACAAAGTTTGAATTGTTTCCAAAGGAATTTTTTTCCATTCTTCACCTAAAACAGTCTCCAGTTCTTGTGATGATCGTTACTTGTTTTTCTAAACTGCACCATAAATAATATTAAGATCTGGGGATTGTGTTGGCCAGATAACATATTCAACTTCCCTAGAATGTTCCTCGTGCCATTCAGTAACAACTTTAGCTGTGTGAATTGGTGCTTTGTCATCCTAGAAGATTGCGTTTCCCTCCGGAAACAGTTCTGCAATCATAGGATGAATTTGATAAGATAAATTGCTTAAATAGTCTTTCTGCCATGAAGGGAAACCATTGGGCCGGCAGATTTCCGAGATATAGCCCCCACCCTCGCCCCAGATCATCACAGATCCTCCTCCATGTTTAACAGTTGGAAGAAAGTAGTCTAGGTCAAATGCTCCTTTTGGCTGTCTCCACACGTATACTTAGCCGGTGGTCGGAAATAAGGTAAAGATGACTCGTTCGAGGAAATAACTTTCTTCCACTTCTCTAGAGACCAATTCAGTAGGTTTTTACTCCACTCTAAACGCTTTGCAGCGTTTGGTTTTGAAAGTAGTGGTTTTCTGATTGCAGCCATCTCGTGAAATCCGGTTTTGTGCATCTCCCAACGAACAGTTTTTGTGGAAACTGGGTTCTCGAGGGGGTCATTAAGCTCCGCAGTAATTTTGGGAGCTGTACTTTTGTGTTCCTTTCTATCAATTCGTGTAAGAGTCCGACAGTCCCTATCTGAATGTTTTGATTTTCTTCCGGAGTTTTGTTTCGACGAGGTTTCCCCCTCTTTCTCAAAGGCTGTCATTACTTTCGAGACAGTACTTCTTCATTCAGCAAATATTTCGGCTGTTTTCGTTACGCTAGCGCGTGCCATACTTAATCTGGCATTATGACCTCATTGAAAGTCCGATAGATCTGTCATTTTAATGATGATATCTGAAAAGAAACAGCAATTTTAGCAAAACATATTAAGCAACACTTATACTATATCAAAAAGCATAAAAATAAACAAGCTGTTGACAGTTTTATAGATATTTCAAAATTATTATTCTATGATGCTTGGTGTTTCCATTATTTTCTCCAACCCCTGTATATATACGTGCATATTAATATTCGATTTTATATTCAGTTATAGTAAAAGTAATTTTACATTATTCTGATGGGTTACTCTATACTTTTTGTAGAGTACAAATTTAATGTTCGTAAAAAAAGAATGTTCTTGACAGTGCTTTCGAAGGTTTGGCCAGTGAAGCCATTGGTAGACTGCCTTATAGCATCTCTGCGCTCAGCAGATTGTGAAGACCGTATAGCTCTGTAGGAGAAAGATAGACTCAGCAGAGCAGATCAAATCAGATATGGAAGCCCATTCTGAGTCGACACGATATTTGACAACGCGCGCGCACGCACGCACGCACGCACACACAAACACACACGCACACACACACACACACCCACCCACCCACACCCACACCCACACATACACACACGCACACACACACACACACACATGATAGCCATCCAGCAAATAACACCAGCAACAGTTCAAATAATAAACTGAGAACACCTACAGATAATGATAATAAAACGGTAATATCGACAACCATCTTCCGAACAGAATCATCCCTCCACCGCACGATGTACACAAGCCAACAAAATTAAACAGTTATGCTCATACAGAGATAGATCCAATTGTCCTTTGGATAACCAATGTATGACTAAGAACATTTTATACAAGTGCACTATAGCACTTGTATCCTATCGCACACAGAAATATAGTTTACAGCTATTTATTATCACTGCATGTCAGAGCTTCGCTAAACCTAAACCCTTATATGTAGTGACTATAAATAGATTTCCCTCTCTTTCTCCAGTATATGTGTGTGTGTGTGTATAATTAATCCCCCCCCCCAAAAAAAAAACGATGAAAAACACAAGAAAAAAACAACACGAAGACGTGGTACATGCAACGCTAAAGGAAGGAAAGAAAGGGCGTTTTACGTTTCGAGCAAAGCTCTTGAGAAACAGGAGATAGAGGAAAGTCCAAGAGAAAAGGAAGACGGAGGGAAAAAATAACCGTCAATCCGCATGTAGTTACATTTCATATTTTATTCTTTTACTTGTTTCAATCATTTGACTGCGGCCAAGCTGGAGCACCACCTTAAAATGTTTTAGTCGAATAAATCGACCTCAGGACTTATTCGTTGTAAGCTTATCAATTATTCTATCGCTCTTTTTGCCGAATCACTAAGTTACAGAGACGTAAACATACCAGCATCGGTTATCAAGCGATGGTGATGGTGGTGGGGGGACAAATATAGATACAAACATATATATATATATATATATATATATATATATATATATATACACATATATATCTACGGCGGACTTCTTTCAGTTTCCGTCTACCATATCCATTTACAAAGTTTTGGTCGCCCCCTGACTATAGAGAAGACACTTGCCCAAGGTTCCACGCAGTGGGACTGAACCCGGAATCATGAGGCTGGGAAGCAGTACATACGCACAGACACAGATACATTTATATTTCATAGAAGATATGGTGCGTTATATATTTCGATAAATACAAATATCAATAAAATAGCAAATGATATTAAATGTGTATCCTATAAAGTTGAATCAAAATATTGAGATTAAAGAAGGGGTGTGGATTTGCAAAATCTTTAAGGTGTCGAGCATGCGACATGTATTAACGGCCCTTTTCGCTTTCAGTTCAAATAACGCCAAGGTTAACTTTGCTTTTCATCCCTCCGGGTTTGATAAACTAAAGTGACAGTCAAATACTGAACTTAAATTACTGGTCTTCTTCTTGAATCAGAGATAATATTATGATTATATGAGGTTTGTGGTGTAGGGGAATCTTTAAGATACATGTGGCATTTCATTGCTGTCATTTACGTTCTGTGGTTAAATTCTGCCGAGTCAATAAAATAAAGTACTAATCAAGTCCTGGTGTCGATAAAATCGGCTGTAGCCCTCTCCGAAATTTGTTTATGTCTATGTCTATGGAAGAATTCTATATTATGACAAAACGTAAATAGTTTATAAAGTACTATTTAAGTCAAGGTATCGATAAAATTGACTGTGCCTTTTCCCTTGTAAGAATCCAGTATTATGATTAAAAATAAATATTTGAGAAGTCTCACTTGACATTGTGAAGCCCTGATCATATTCCAAATATTAGACAGGGCAGAAACCATTTTTAGGCAACTAATTATGGTTTCTAACACTGAGAGTCTACCAAACATTTGCAAATGTTTGGTAGACTCTCATCGATTAAGTCTATTAAAACACATGTTTGTTACTTTGTTGATTTTGTATGGATAAATATTAAAAGTAAAGATCCATGTCTGCAGAATAATACTAAGCCATGCAAAACTTTCTATCTTTTAGACCACTCAATAGTTTTTGTATGCCATAATATGATAAAAAATGCCACACATTCTGTTGTATTCGATCACAATGCAATGCCGTTACTCGGAAGAATAAAAGGTAACTTTGACCTCGCTAAGAGTCGAACAGATAAAAGATATCTTTTCCATTTACATAAGTTTCCAGTTTATCTGGTCTACCCTAACCTACTTTCGTTAACAAACAGAGGCACTATGTGTGTTCTGATGTAGGATTACTTACCCCAAATATTACACTAGAGATTTAAGCCAAGCAGTTAAGCAGCAGGGTAGCCGACCGATCCGACTTAAATGTACAAACAGTTTCTTATGAATCGCAATTATCTGCTCTTGTATATTACCAAAACATCAGTAAAACTTCATGCCCGAAAGTGCAATGACCGCACTAACCCAAACATATTCAGACTCACAAACCCTTATACACACCCAGAAACAAAAACATAAGATCAACACAAGCATAGCTAAAGACATTCGACCGCAATTTCACTCGCAGTATACCATCCCATTCACTCTATATATAACTTGTCATATTTTAACAAAAATCTAATTCCGCCTTTTTTTCCTTAATTAGCCCCCCCCCCACCTCCCGCTCCCCCAACAATTTATGATGCGTGCTGAGGCTCTGCAATCTGCACCAGCAAATAAAAGGCATCTTAATTTGTTACCAGGTTTTACACCGAACGCTTTCGATAATTGGAGAAGTAACATCTTGCGCAGGTAGGTCAGTACATACATACATTCATATATGCTTATATGAACGCATGCACACAAACAGACACATATAAGCATATACATACACACACACACACACACACACACATATATATATATTTATATATATATATAATTGTATATATAATATAATATGTATGTGGTAATCGTAGTTTGCTTGATTTGAACCTTTTCTATTGTATCTGTTTCATATATATATATATATATATATATATATATATATATATATATATATATATATATATATATATATATATATATATATATATGAATGTGTGCGTGTGTGTTTTGAGAGAGAGAGAGAGTGTGTGTGCGCATTCATATATATATATATATATATATATATATATATATATATATATATATATATATATATGTTTGCTGTTTTACTGTTTTACTTGTTTCAGTCATTTGACTGCGGCCATGCTGGACCACCGCCTTTAGTCGAGCAAATCAACCCCACGACTTATTCTTTGTAAGCCTAGTACTTATTCTATCGGTCTCTTTTGCCGAACCGCTAGTTTACGGCGACGTAAACACACACACACACACATATACATATACATATATGCGACGGGCTTCTTTCAGTTTCTGCCTACCAAATCCACTCACAAGGCTTTGGTCGGCCCGAGGCTATAGTAGAAGACAATTGCCCAAGATGCCACGCAGCGGGACTGA
>NC_142929.1:179512746-179515246 GCF_046866305.1 Octopus bimaculoides | reverse complement strand
GGTGATCCAACCGCGGAAGACCAGATAGCGATGGTCAACCTTATCGAATACTTTAGACTCATCTAAATGTATAAGTACCCCTCTAATACCAGTATTATTAACCATCCTGTCTATAGTGTAGCGTATGAGGTGGAAGCTGTCGTGGATGGACTGTTCTGGGTAGAATAGCGCATGTTTGTCGACGACATGCGCCAACCTCTTGCCTAGCACCTTGGCCAAAATCTTCACGTCTGCATTAAGAGAAGTGATGGGCCTAGCACAGTCAATATAAATTTTGCATCACAGTGGAGATACTTAAAGGTGTCTTCATCTCTATTATTGATGGAGTAATTAGTCGCTGCTTCTTGTTCCTGAACAGCAAAGGAACAAACTTCTAGGTGAGATGTGATGCTTCTATTACAGATGTAGAAGAGGTGTATTTATATGTGGATGTACGGATGTACGTATGTTATCTTAGCACTTAGAAAATTTAACTTGACCTATGTAACTCGATGTCGAAGGCAGGCTTGAAGAGTCTTTGTTATAAGGTGGATAAGACTTCAAAGAAAGTGTGTGGAATGATGCTAAAGAAGTGAGAGAAATAGTGACTTTTGACAAGGACGAGTGGTGGAGATGCAGAAGTATTAAACCCCGACACTCTTTCGACCAATTAGCCTTATACATATCTGTGTGTGTGTATGTGAGTGTGTGAGTGAAGGCGCGTGGCTTGGTGGTAAGGTTGTTCGGATTCACGATCGTAAGGTCGGCAGTTCAATTCCCGGCGACGCGTTGTGTCTTGAGCAAGACACTTTATTTCGCGTTGCTCTAGTTCACTCACCTGGCAAAACTGACTAGTACCTGTATTTCAAAGGGCCAGTCTTCTCACTTTGTCTGTCACTCTGAATTTCCCCGCGAACTATGTTAAAGGGTACGTGTGTCTGTAGAGTGCTCAGTTACATGCACGTTGATATTCCGATCAGCTTGTTCCGTTGATCGGATCGTCCGAAACCCTCGTGGTCCTAACCGACGGAATGCCGGTTGTATGAGTGTGTAATGTTTGTTTGTTTGTGTGTGTGTGTGTGTGTGTGTGTGTGTGTGTGTGTGTGTGTGTGCGTGCGTGCGTGCGAGTACCTGTTAACAGGGACATAGTTGTACACATAGACATATGTTTATTATACACAGGGCACTCGCATATATAGACAGGTGTAAAAACGTATACTTATATGCACACTCAAACACACTTGCATATAGATGTATTCCTCTCTCTGTTACACATATGAGCATGCATGAATACACGCGGTGCACACACAGCTACAGTAAATAGGTGCGTCGAACAAATCGCTTTGTAGTTCTGGCTCTTCACGTTTTCAGGCAATGCTTACAGCTTTGCCCCACTCTTGGGCCAAATAACAACATCTAATGCAGAGTTGCCTCCCCTATCTCTTTCGCTCCTTCAGTCTCCTAAGATTCACACACACGCGTGCACTAACCGAACTATTCGTAGCTGCCTGAAGTAAAGAACCGAGTGGGTGGTTAACGTCGACTGAATCGACAGTTGTATAGTATAGAAATTTTGCTTGTAGAAAATATTTTCCATCTCCAAATCAATGAAGTACCCTAGTTAGATTTGGGCCAAGTGGCTCTTTGAACTGACACACACACACACACACACACTCATATATGTATGTGTATATATATATATGTATATATATATGTATATATATATATATATATATATATATATATATATATATATGTGTGTGTGTGTGTGTGTGTGTGTGTGTGTGTGTGTGTGTATGTATATATATATATATATATGTGTGTGTGTGTGTATATATATATATATATATATATATACACACACATATATATATGTGTGTGTGTGTGTACTCGTGACTGCATTGACATCTCATGGCGAAAGGTTTTCTATATGATAGCAAGATTTATTCGCGAGTGAGTTATAATTGGTTGCATTGTATCAGCTTGAGTGAATGTGTGTGTGTTTGTGTGTGTGCGTGCAGGTGTGCGTGAATGTGTAAAATTCTTGATTTTTGAAATTTCCCCCTCCTCACATGTGAAATCGACACAGTACTACGACATTCTTAGAAAAAAGAAGCGGATATTATTTGAGAAAATAAAAATTATCCCGCACATGAGTTAATGTACAAGATAATGTTATTCATCTTTATAAAAACATATTCATACCACTGGCCGCGTGAGTCAATCTACTTACTTTAGTTTTGTTTTATACATATATGCGTACATCATACAAAGTTACAGACATTCATATATATTGCTCTATACAAATGTGTAACTACGTATACATTTATATGAAATGCAAAGGTGGGTATGTATGCATGAATATATATATATATACCACATACATACATATATATATATATATATATATATATATATATATATATACATATATACATATGTGTAAATATATACATACATACAACACACACACACACACACATATATATATATATATATATATATATATATATATACATAT